>NC_069502.1:1053885605-1054185605 GCF_027579735.1 Bombina bombina | reverse complement strand
CATTGATGGTGAAAACTTTCAATGTGTAAGAACCTGCAAAAAATGTTTGCCATTGCAGTGATTTTGATTGTTGGTGGGATTCATTTATTGATCTATCTTCTTATGTTAATAATACAATCTTGTTTTCATCAGTTGTTGAACCCTTTTTAAAAAAAAAGAATATCAAGGAAAAGGAATTCTATTGGGATATGAGGTCATTTATAGTAGAGGCTAATTTGACACAATTCAGTTATACGGGTATAATTCATTAACAAAAAGAATATCCATGTGCTGCCACAACTGAAAATAAGAGAAAAGTAATTTAAAAATTAATTTAAAGAGATAAAAGAATAAGGATCAAAATGATATAGTAGGAGAAAATAAAACATTACCTAAATGAATCCTTATTTCCCAATATGCACATTTAATTACAAATGCAGCTTTGCTGGACCAGACTAAAAAATGGGGTTTATTTCCCTAAGATTTAAGGTTTAAATTGCAATACAATATATTGGGATTATTGAATTATATTTCATGCTAGAATAGTAATACTCATATTATTTTATTTCAGAATAGCCTCACTTTTACTGGTGCCATAAATGGAGATGTGTATGTTTGGAAAGATCACTTCCTTATCAGATTAGTGGCAAAAGCTCATACGGGACCAGTGTTTACAATGTACACAACACTACGAGATGGTTTGATTGTAACTGGTGGAAAGGAGAGGCCGTAAGTACAAAGTAATGGTATTTAGCATAACGCAATAAAACAATTTTTTTAAATTAAATTTAAATCTAAAATGTATTATTTTATACTGTATTGCCTGTACATTGTTCACTCACAATAAATCTGTTTAAGAGCATTATTATTTCACATTTTAGGACAAAAGAAGGTGGTGCTGTTAAATTATGGGACCAGGAGATGAAGCGTTGCCGGGCATTTCAGTTGGAAACAGGCCAGACTTTGGATTGTGTGCGCTCAGTCTGCAGAGGCAAGGTACGGATATAGATTAACATTTGACAGAGACGTTTTTATTTTTTGTAATTTTATAATTTATGCACAAATTAAAATATTCACAGCACTATTCAACATGTCCGCTTGCACATTGATAAATATCCCCCTACATCTTCATTATGCATTTAGGATTGCTTTCATATATTTCCCAGTATGATAAACACCTAGGGAAATTTCGAAGGTATGTTTTTATAACTAAGGAGTGCTAATTTATCACGTGTCCGCAAACGGGCAAATTCACCTATTTGTTGGTGGGTTGTTCCTAATAAATATTTATGTATATGCTTATATACATATCTATTTATGTGTTAAAATGTGTATATACACATATTAACACATACAGATATAGGTATATATTTATATACATATATATTTAAATTTGCTGCCCATCGCTGTGCAGCTTACACTCTTCGCTGCGCTAGTTCTCATGCCATCAGACATTAGAGCCTATGGAGTGCAATGCTTCCGTGCAATGCATTGTACCTCACTTGTAATACCAGCGCACATTTGCGTGAACTGGTATAACTGAGTTGAGCGTAAATATCGATTCCGCAGAAGCGATATTTTGTGCTCAACTTGTAATCTAGCCCTAAGTGTATTATACTTTTTATTAAAGGAACAGTAAAGCTAAATTTAAACTTTTGTGATTTAGATAGAGTATATACTTTTAAACAACTTTACTATGGTAAAATTAGTTTGTTCTCTTTGTATACTTTGTTGAAGGAGCATATCTATGTAGGCACACAAGCCACAACTACTAAGAGCTAGGTGCTGATTGGTGACTGCACATAAATACCTCTTGGTATTAAATTGGAAATTTGTTTGAAATTGTTTGCTGTATCTGGATCCTGAAAAGTTGGGTTTCCCTTTAAATCCCTTTAAATCTAATATTTTTTAAATTCCCAAATGGACATGGACTGGTAGTTCCCAGTCTACACTTTAAATGTATCTTTCTGCCAGTGCTTAAGTTACATCCACTAGGTATAGGCCACATAAATGTACCAATCCTTCTGTTAGTTTGTGTCCAGTGACATAACAACTATCTGTGCAAGCATATCAGTTTAAAGAAGACGCCATAAGTCTCCCAGTGAAGCCCTGATTAGCTGCACTTGACAGACAAATTAGAGCACACAGACTTTAAACCCATAGAAAGCGAACTGTAGAGTTGCCTCACTTGAGTTGTTAGCCATAAGCCTTCCAATTATTATTTCTAGCCAGTTGCGTTTTATATCAGATTGCATTACCAAATTGCCTATAGTCTACAATTACATAGACTATGTATAATGTTCTGTCCTATTTCACATGCTAACTTGTTTCTTCAGATAGAGCATGCAATTTTCCAATGTACTGTATTTCTATTATCTAATTTGTTTTGCTCTCTTTGTATCTTTTGTTGAAAAGTATACCTAGGTCGTCTCAGAAGCTGCTGATTGGGGGCTGTACAAATTTGCCTCTTCTCATGACTTTCAACTAGCTCCCAGTAGGGCATTGCTGCGTCTTCAACAAAGGATACCAAGAGAATTAAGCAAATTAGACACTAGGGGGCCCATTTATCAAGACCGCTGCTCCTTAACCCTGTTCGTCTGCTCTGAGCATGCGGACACACATCGCTGAAAATCAACCCGATCGAGTACGATCGGGTTTATTTACACCTCCCTGCTGGCGGCCGATTGGCCGTGAATCTACAGGGGGCGGCGTTGCACCAGCAGCTCACAAGAGCTGCTGGTGCAATGCTGAATACAGAGAGCGTATTGCTCTCCGCATTCAGCGGTGCGGATCAGGTCCGCCAGACCTTTGATAAATATCCCCCTAGAACTAAAGTGGAAAAATGTTTAAAATGGTATGCTCTATCTGAATCATTAAAGAAAAAAATGTGTGTTTCATGTCCCTTTAAGGAATGTTTCTTTACTGAGAAAAAAATATACCCTTATCGTCAATGTTTTATACCTTTTACTAACAAATAAATAACAAGAGATTATACAAGTTATGTTATTTGTTGATTTGTATTTATTTAATATACTTTAATAGGGAAAGGTATTGGTTGGAACCAAAGATGGAGAAATCATTGAGGTTGGAGAAAAAAATGCTGCTTCAAATATCCTCATCAACGGCCACGTGGAAGGAGAGATCTGGGGTTTAGCAACACATCCCTCTAAAGACATTTTCGTTACTGCAAGCAATGATGGGACTGCAAGAATATGGGACCTCAGTGATAAAGTAAGGGCTGATGAAGTGTTAGTCTGGGAGGAGGTTAGCTGCCTCAACAACTTATGTGCTTATCATCTCCCCCTAAACAATGACAACTTTTTAAGAAGTACAAAAGCCCACCCGGTCTAAGGTCTCACTTTATGGGAATATTGCATTTTAAATGGACAGCTTGGCACTTTTGTTTGCTCTGACCTGGTTTGTGTGCCTCCTAAAGAAGCTGCCCTGAATGTTCAGGAATATGTTGGAATGTTTATTATTTCTAGTAGTACCAGTCCCTCCTTCTATTCTAACTATCAATTATCTTTCTAGGTCAGTCGTTTATGTTGAACATATGTGTTTGTCAAATATAGCAGTTATTTTTTTCTGACTCTGTAATACTGAACAGTCATTTATTTGCATGATTACAATAGATTATTAATGTTGTTATAATATAATTTATAATATCATTTATAAAGCACCAATATATTTCACAGCTCATGTAAGAAGGGGAAGAGATTTGCTATAAATATCCACCCAAGGCCCAGTGGCGGCTTGTGAATTTTTAAGATGGTGGTGCACAAGACCCCGCCCCTTTGAGAACGCCCCACCCCTCAAATGGCCCCACCCATTTGAACTAAAGTAGACACAAATTCTAAACTCTTGAATCTGTTATATATATGTACTGGTCTGATAAACACTATTTATACATTTCTTACTTACATTACATATATAATATCTTTATAACAGCAGCATGCTCTTACCTTACACCTCTTCTATTCTATTTCGATATTGCAAGTATTCGCCGAAAGAAGAGCAGTATGAGAGTGTGCTGTAAAAAAAAATAGTGTGCATTACAATTTAGTTTCCCAGTTAATAAACCCACTTGCATTTGCTACTAACCCTGCTAGCAGTTTGGGGAGTTATCCGTTTTTACCATACTTTTCTAATGTCCATTATTTCCAGCACAGAGTCCAGAGTGATAATTTTGTCCCATGTCTGCCTTCGTCAGAACTGCACTGTTACTGTAGTTTCCTTTGCTCACTGATTTTGTAGCATCCATTCTAAATAAAAAATTATAAAATATGTTACTACATTGTATTTCAGAAGCTACACAAAATGATTGTTCCTTATAACCTATGACAGGTGAACGTCTAAAGAATAGAGGGGGATTATAATGCATTAGAAAATATTAATTGCACTGCAGGTCGAAATTAATACACAATAAATGCTTTAAAATAAAAATCTGCATTGGCTTAAGCCTTGGGACACATCCCTTGAAAAGCCCTTTGAATGCTGCTTCATTTACTGTAGCCAATTAGCAGAGCGCAGAAACATTTTTTAAACTCCCTCCCCCTCAGGCAATCTAGCGCGCATTTAAAAAAAAGAAAATACAACTATTGGGCTGTCAGCAGGTAGTGTACACTGAAAACTAAACTGTGCACTCAAAATAATAATTACACAAAAATTAATAGTGGGCTTTTCTTTAGAACTAATAGTTCTTCTAGCTCCGGCTAATTGCCCGCCCCTAAAAATAGCCCTGCTATGCCTGACTGTGGCCGCTCTGCTCCCTCACCTGCTCAGTCCCACTCTGTGCTGCCCCAAGCAGGTCGCCGGCCGCTGCGCTCCATCACACTGTCTGTGACTGCCCAAAATGAGCTCCTCTCAGCTCACGACTATCTCTCCACAATGAGAAATTGTGTCCTTGAGGAGGAGGAGCCTAGTGAACGTCATTGTGTCACGTGGTATCCGGACGGCTTAGCACACCCCCTCACTGGCTCACTCACACAGACTGAACTGTGCGATTAAGCCAGTATAGGGATGGGTTGGAGGGTGGGAGTGGCGTCCCAAGTGTCTGCATTAAAAGCAATGACACAGGCATGGTAGGCTCTATCCCACATGCGGTTCTATACAAAAATCAATGGAAAAATTTAAAGAAATATTTTTATAACAAAAAACATTTTTCCTTTAACTTTTTTAGGGGTATAACTTAAATATAATTTTTCCAATAGGGGGGCTATTGGAAAAATTATATTTTCTTCAGAATATTTTTCTTTTCCTCTTCTTTTGACTGGGGGTTCACGTGCGGGTGTGCACATATGGCGGAGCCTCCACTGCCAAGGCCTGTTTGGGTGGCCCACAATGCATCATAATGACTTTTTCTGAGATGTGTGAACTACAGCAAAATGGCCTTAATCCAGTATAGTATTAAAAAGAAGCTTTTGCAGTTGCAAACTGTACGATAAAGTCTTTTAGAAACGTCTGGTTTATAACAAACATAGGGCTATATTACAAGTGGAGCACAATCACGTTATCTTTTAGACAAAAAATCCCAGTATTACAAGTGGACATTTAAACATTTTAAGCAAAGCATCTTAATGCAGCTGAAACTTTTTAAGTATACCCTATACTTTTAATGGTTAATGCAGGAAGTGCTATTAGCGTGCATTGTGCTCGTATTACAAGTGGTGTGAGTTAAAGGGAAAGTCTACTTTAAAATTGTTATTGTTTAAAAACATAGATAATCCTTTTATTACCCATTCCCCAGTTTTGCATAACCACCACTGTTATACTAATGTTATATATACGTTGTGTGGTACTTTGGTACCTCATGACGTATATATACGTCTGAACTGCAGGAAGCTCTAGCAGTAACTTAACAGCTGAGCCATAGTTCCTGAGCTCATGACATCTGTCTTCATATGGAACTGGAGCATGATTGGTGCTCTGGTTCCATATGAAGGCAGATGCCAGATCGTTACAGACGATAACACTGTGTGTGTCACTGTCTGTAACGATCATCTGCTGGTGCCAGCGGGAGGTGTGGCAGGGAATCCGGGAGGCGGGTGGGCGGTCCAGCAACAGAGGGGGGAGGGAGGGGAAGGGAGTGGGATGGCCCCATTTTACAAAAAAAATAAAAAATAAAGGGAGATGGAGGAACGGGGAGCTACACTACAGAAAAAATGTGGGTTAAGAGGGTGGGGGTTCCCTAACTAACAATATAGAGGGGGAACCACTACACTACAGAATTTAAAAAAATAAAAATAACTTTTTTATAGGCACTGGCAAACAGCTGACAGACACTAGTTAGAGGAGGGTGGTTAGAGAGCTGTTTGGGAGGGATCTCTTCATATTAGCAGACTGTCTGCCAGTACCTAAGATGATGGTACCCAGTAGGGGGGGGAGAGAGCAGTTTGGGAGGGATTAGGTAGGGATCAGGTTGTGGGAAGTGTCAGATGGGAGGGTAATCTCTACACCAAAGCTAATATTAACCTTACAAGCTACCTGATTAACCCCTTCACTGCCAGGAATAATAGGAGTGTGTTGCGCAGCTGCAATTAGCGGTCTTCTAATTACCAAAAAGCAATGGCAAAGCCATGTATGTCTGCTATTTATGAACAAAAGGAATCCCAGAGAATCTTTTACATCCATTTGTTATATGACTGCAGTAGTTGTGTGTAAATAATTTCAGTGAGAAACCAAAGTTTTCTAAATAGTTAACAATTTTGTTTTATATGATCTTATCTGGTGGCCAAGTAGTGGCATTAATTGTACAAAAATGGGTCTAGATCAATACCTTGGGTTGTCTACTTTAAAAATATATATAGTTTTCACAGATAAATAAATAAATAAAAAAACTCTATTCTGATTAAACGGAGTGATAGCAAAATGCTACAAAGTCTCCAGTACTTTGGGCAAGTTGTTCTCTGACATTCCCAATAGTTAAGGGGTTAATTAATACCATTGTTGTTACCACAATGTAGTAGAAAGTACAAATGCACTAGCATCTAGAGTAGACCTATGTGCTAGGGGGAGAGTGAATGAAATACGTTGTATTGGGTATAAATAGAGAGTTTTTGGTTCTTCAGTTTAATAACAGGAGATTCTCTTCACTGATAGGGGACAGGAGAATGTTTCTGCCTACTTCTCATGTACTCTTGAGTGACCTGTTTGCTCCCTGTTTGAATAACTGACAAATGCAAAATAAAAATACAATGCAATAGCACAAAAGCAAATACAATTTTCCCTCCCCCTGTATCATGTGACAGCCATCAGCCAATCACAAAATGCATGTATGTATATACAATGCACTTTTGCACATGCTCAGTAGGAGCTGGAGCCTCAAAATGTGTGTGTATAAAAGGATGTGCACGTTTTGATATATATTGGAAAGTTTTTTAAATCGCCTGCTTTATCTGAATCATGAAACTTTAATTTTGATTTGTTATTGCATTTAATAATGTAATGTAAAGTTACTTATAGAGTATTTGATGAAGCCATAATGCAGAACCATTTACGAATACTGTTTTTGTGAACTGTATTTTCTGGGATTTTGTTTTACACAGAAGCTGCTGAACAAAGTGAGTCTGGGTTATGCCGCGTGCTGTGCTGCCTACAGCCCCAATGGTGAAATGGTTACTATTGGTATGAAAAATGGAGAGTTTGTCATTCTGCTTGTAAACTCTCTAAAAGTATGGGGCAAAAAGCGAGATCGCAAGGGCGCCATCCAGGATATCAGGTACTCAAGTTTAATGTAATTATCCACCATAAAGTAATCAGAAACCTTCCAAGGTCCCTGTTTTATATCATTTAAAGTATATTTCTTCTGTTATGTGTGATCAGTCCACGGGTCATCATTACTTCTGGGATATAACTCCTCCCCAACAGGAAATGCAAGAGGATTCACCCAGCAGAGCTGCATATAGCTCCTCCCCTCTACGTCACTCCCAGTCATTCTCTTGCACCCAACGACTAGATAGGATGTGTGAGAGGACTATGGTGATTATACTTAGTTTTAAATAACTTCAATCAAAAGTTTGTTATTTTACAATAGCACCGGAGCGTGTTATTGCCTCTCTGGCAGAGTTTGAAGAAGAATCTACCAGAGTTTTTACTATGATTTTAACCGGAGTAGTTAAGATCATATTGCTGTTTCTCGGCCATCTGAGGGAGGTAAAAGCTTCAGATCAGGGGACAGCGGGCAGATGAATCTGCATTGAGGTATGTAGCAGTTTTTATTTTCTGAATGGAATTGATGAGAAAATCCTGCCATACCGTTATAATGACATGTATGTATACTCTACACTTCAGTATTCTGGGGATGGTATTTCACCGGAATTACTCTGTTAAAAGGACATTAAACCTTTTAATAGGTATTTATTATGTTAAACGTTTTTGCTGGAATGTTGAATCGTTTGCATTTTCTGAGGTACTGAGTGAATAAATGTTTGGGCATTATTTTTCCACTTGGCAGTTGCTTGTTTTAATTGTGACAGTTTCGTTTCTCTCTCACTGCTGTGTGTGAGGGGGAGGGGCCGTTTTTGGCGCTCTTTGCTACGCATCAAAAATTTCCAGTCAGTTACTCTTGTATTTCCTGCATGATCCGGTTCATCTCTAACAGAACTCAGGGGTCTTCAAACTTCTTTGGAGGGAGGTAGATTCTCTCAGCAGAGCTGTGAGACTTATATATTGACTGTGATTAAAAACGTTGCTCTGTAATTTTTATGTTTCAAATTTAATTATTGTTACTTTACTGGGAACAAACCTTTGCTAAAAGTTGTGTTGTTTTTAAGGATTGATGCTATAACTGTTTTTCAGTTCATTATTTCAACTGTCATTTAATCGTTTAGTGCTTCTTTGAGGCACAGTACGTTTTTGTTAAATAAGATTGTAACCAAGTTGCAAGTTTATTGCTAGTGTGTTAAACATGTCTGATTCAGAGGAAGATACCTGTGTCATTTGTTCCAATGCCAAGGTGGAGCCCAATAGAAATTTATGTACTAACTGTATTGATGCTACTTTAAATAAAAGCCAATCTGTACAAATTGAACAAATTTCACCAAACAGCGAGGGGAGAGTTATGCCGACTAACTCGCCTCACGTGTCAGTACCTGCATCTCCCGCCCGGGAGGTGCGTGATATTGTGGCGCCTACTACATCTGGGCGGCCATTACAGATAACATTACAAGATATGGCTACTGTTATGACTGAAGTTTTGGCTAAATAACCAGAACTAAGAGGCAAGCATGATCACTCTGGGGTGAGAACAGAGTGCGCTGATAATACTAGGGCCATGTCTGATACTGCGTCACAGCTTGCAGAGCATGAGGACGGAGAGCTTCATTCTGTGGGTGACGGTTCTGATCCAAACAGATTGGATTCAGATATTTCAAATTTTAAATTTAAATTGGAGAACCTCCGTGTATTACTAGGGGAGGTTTTAGCGGCTCTTAATGATTGTAACACTGTTGCAATACCAGAGAAATTGTGTAGGTTGGATAAATACTTTGCGGTACCGGCGAGTACTGACGTTTTTCCTATACCTAAGAGACTAACTGAAATTGTTACTAAGGAGTGGGATAGACCCGGTGTGCCGTTCTCACCCCCTCCAATATTTAGAAAGATGTTTCCAATAGACGCCACCACACGGGACTTATGGCAAACGGTCCCTAAGGTGGAGGGAGCAGTTTCTACTTTAGCTAAGCGTACCACTATCCCGGTGGAGGATAGCTGTGCTTTTTCAGATCCAATGGATAAAAAATTAGAGGGTTACCTTAAGAAAATGTTTGTTCAACAAGGTTTTATATTGCAACCCTTTGCATGCATCGCGCCGATTACGGCTGCGGCAGCATTTTGGATTGAGTCTCTGGAAGAGAACCTTAGTTCAGCTACGCTGGACGACATTACGGACAGGCTTAGAGTCCTTAAACTAGCTAATTCATTCATTTCGGAGGCCGTAGTACATTTAACCAAACTTACGGCTAAGAACTCAGGATTCGCCATTCAGGCACGTAGGGCGCTGTGGCTAAAATCCTGGTCAGCTGATGTAACTTCTAAGTCCAAATTACTTAATATACCTTTCAAGGGGCAAACTTTATTTGGGCCCGGTTTGAAAGAAATTATCGCTGACATTACAGGAGGTAAGGGCCACGCCCTGCCTCAAGACAAAGCCAAAGCTAAGGCTAGACAGTCTAATTTTCGTCCCTTTCGGAATTTCAAAGCAGGAGCAGCACCAACTTCCACTGCACCAAAACAGGAAGGAGCTGTTGCTCGTTACAGACAAGGCTGGAAACCTAACCAGTCCTGGAACAAGGGCAAGCAGGCCAGGAAACCTGCTGCTGCCCCAAAGACAGCATGAACCGAGGGCCCCCGATCCGGGACCGGATCTAGTGGGGGGCAGACTCTCTCTCTTCGCCCAGGCTTGGGCAAGAGATGTTCAGGATCCCTGGGCGCTAGAGATCATATCTCAGGGATACCTTCTAGACTTCAAATTCTCTCCCCCAAGAGGGAGATTTCATCTGTCAAGGTTGTCAACAAACCAGATAAAGAAAGAAGCGTTTCTACGCTGTGTACAAGATCTGTTATTAATGGGAGTGATCCATCCGGTTCCGCGGTCGGAACAAGGACAAGGGTTTTACTCAAACCTGTTTGTGGTTCCCAAAAAAGAGGGAACTTTCAGGCCAATCTTGGATTTAAAGATCCTAAACAAATTCCTAAGAGTTCCATCGTTCAAAATGGAAACTATTCGGACAATCTTACCCATGATCCAAAAGGGTCAGTACATGACCACAGTGGATTTAAAGGATGCTTACCTTCACATACCGATTCACAAAGATCATTACCGGTATCTAAGGTTTGCCTTCTTAGACAGGCATTACCAGTTTGTAGCTCTTCCATTCGGATTGGCTACGGCTCCAAGAATCTTCACAAAGGTTCTGGGTGCCCTTCTGGCGGTACTAAGACCGCGAGGAATTTCGGTAGCTCCGTACCTAGACGACATTCTGATACAAGCTTCAAGCTTTCAAACTGCCAAGTCTCATACAGAGTTAGTTCTGGCATTTCTAAGGTCGCATGGATGGAAAGTGAACGAAAAGAAGAGTTCTCTCTTTCCTCTCACAAGAGTTCCATTCTTGGGGACTCTTATAGATTCTGTAGAAATGAAGATTTATCTGACAGAAGACAGATTAACAAAGCTTCTAAATGCATGCCGTGTCCTTCATTCCATTCAACTCCCGTCAGTAGCTCAATGCATGGAGGTGATCGGCTTAATGGTAGCAGCAATGGACATAGTACCCTTTGCACGTCTACATCTCAGACCGCTGCAATTGTGCATGCTGAGTCAGTGGAATGGGGATTACTCAGACTTGTCCCCTACTCTGAATCTGGATCAAGAGACCAGAAACTCTCTTCTATGGTGGCTTTCTCGGCCACATCTGTCCAGGGGGATGCCATTCAGCAGGCCGGACTGGACAATTGTAACAACAGACGCCAGCCTACTAGGTTGGGGCGCTGTCTGGAATTCTCTGAAGGCTCAGGGACAATGGAATCAGGAGGAAAGTCTCCTGCCAATAAACATTCTGGAATTGAGAGCAGTTCTCCATGCCCTTCTGGCTTGGCCCCAGTTAAAAACTCGGGGGTTCATCAGGTTTCAGTCGGACAACATCACGACTGTAGCTTACATCAACCATCAAGGAGGGACAAGAAGCTCCCTAGCAATGATGGAAGTATCAAAGATAATTCGCTGGGCAGAGTCTCACTCTTGCCACCTGTCAGCAATCCACATCCCGGGAGTGGAAAACTGGGAGGCGGATTTCTTGAGTCGCCAGACTTTTCATCCGGGGGAGTGGGAACTTCATCCGGAGGTCTTTGCCCAAATACTTCGACGTTGGGGCAAACCAGAGATAGATCTCATGGCGTCTCGCCAGAACGCCAAACTTCCTCGCTACGGGTCCAGATCCAGGGATCCGGGAGCGGTTCTGATAGATGCTTTGACAGCACCTTGGAACTTCGGGATGGCTTATGTGTTTCCACCCTTCCCGCTGCTTCCTCGATTGATTGCCAAAATCAAACAGGAGAGAGCATCAGTGATTCTAATAGCGCCTGCATGGCCACGCAGGACTTGGTATGCAGATCTAGTGGACATGTCATCCTGTCCGCCTTGGTCTCTACCTCTAAGACAGGACCTTCTGATACAGGGTCCATTCAAACATCAAAATCTAACTTCTCTGAAGCTGACTGCTTGGAAATTGAACGCTTGATTTTATCAAAACGTGGTTTTTCTGAGTCGGTTATTGATACCCTGATACAGGCTAGGAAGCCTGTTACCAGAAGGATTTACCATAAGATATGGCGTAAATACCTATACTGGTGCGAATCCAAAGGTTACTCCTGGAGTAAGGTTAGGATTCCTAGGATATTGTCCTTTCTACAAGAAGGTTTAGAAAAGGGTTTATCGGCTAGCTCATTAAAGGGACAGATCTCAGCTCTGTCCATCTTGTTACACAGGCGTCTGTCAGAAAATCCAGACGTCCAGGCCTTTTGTCAGGCTTTAGCTAGGATCAAGCCTGTGTTTAAAACTGTTGCTCCGCCATGGAGTTTAAACCTTGTTCTTAACGTTCTACAAGGAGTTCCGTTTGAACCCCTTCATTCCATTGATATAAAGTTGTTATCTTGGAAAGTGTTATTTTTAATGGCTATTTCTTCGGCTCGGAGAGTCTCTGAGTTATCAGCTTTACATTGTGATTCTCCTTATTTGATTTTTCATTCAGATAAGGTAGTTCTGCGTACAAAACCTGGGTTCTTACCTAAGGTAGTCACTAACAGGAACATCAATCAAGAGATCGTGGTGCCTTCCCTGTGCCCAAATCCTTCTTCAAAGAAGGAACGTCTTCTACACAATCTGGATGTAGTTTGTGCCCTCAAGTTCTACTTGCAGGCAACTAAGGATTTTCGACAAACGTCTTCCCTGTTTGTCGTGTACTCTGGTCAGAGGAGAGGTCATAAGGCTTCGGCTACCTCTCTCTCCTTCTGGCTTCGTAGCATAATTCGTTTAGCCTATGAGACTGCTGGACAGCAGCCTCCTGAAAGAATTACAGCTCATTCTACTAGAGCTGTGGCTTCCACTTGGGCCTTTAAGAATGAGGCCTCTGTTGAACAGATTTGCAAGGCTGCAACTTGGTCTTCGCTTCATACTTTTTCCAAATTTTACAAATTTGACACTTTTGCTTCTTCGGAGGCTATTTTTGGGAGAAAGGTTCTTCAGGCAGTGGTTCCTTCTGTATAATGAGCCTGCCTATCCCTCCCGTCATCCGTGTACTTTTGCTTTGGTATTGGTATCCCAGAAGTAATGATGACCCGTGGACTGATCACACATAACAGAAGAAAACATAATTTATGCTTACCTGATAAATTCCTTTCTTCTGTTGTGTGATCAGTCCACGGCCCGCCCTGTTTTTTAAGGCAGGTAAATATCTTTTAAATTATACTCCAGTCACCACTTCACCCTTGGTTTCTCCTTTCTCGTTGATTCTTGGTCGAATGACTGGGAGTGACGTAGAGGGGAGGAGCTATATGCAGCTCTGCTGGGTGAATCCTCTTGCATTTCCTGTTGGGGAGGAGTTATATCCCAGAAGTAATGATGACCCGTGGACTGATCACACAACAGAAGAAAGGAATTTATCAGGTAAGCATAAATTATGTTTTAAACAAGGGGGCAAGTGTTCATTAATGTCAATGCTTGGCTGTGTGATCCAGATACTGTCAACTCTTTTTAGGCAAGAATTTTTGATGTTTAATAAAACTACTTTCCTAAGGGGAACCTTTATTCCTAAAATAAAATTAGTAAGCAACATTTAGGGTTAGATTACAAGTGGCCTTGTTAGCGCAGGTCACGATAACAAATTTTGTGCCCGTGCTAACTTGTGCTTGTATTACACACAAAAACACCCACCAAACACAACATAAATACATTAAAATAAAGTGTTACACTCATATATACAGTATCTCACAAAAGTGAGTAAACCCCTCACATTTTTGTAAATATTTTATTATATATTTTCATGTGACAACACTGAAGAAATTACACTTTGCTACAATGTAAAGTAGTGAGTGTACAGCCTGTATAACAGTGTAAATTTGCTATCCCCTCAAAATAACTCAAGACACAGCCTTTGATGTCTAAACCCTTGGCAACAAAAGTGAGTACACCCCTACATGGTAATGTCCAAATTGGGACAAATGTGTCAATATTTTATGTGGCCACCATTATTTTCCAGCACTGCCTTAACCCTCTTGGGCATGGAGTTCACCAGAGCTTCACAGGTTGCCACTGGAGTCCTCTTCTACTCCTCCATGACAACATCACGGAGCTGGTGAATGTTAGAGACCTTGCGCTCCCCCACCTTCTGTTAAAGGGTGCCCCACAAATGCTCAATAGGGTTTAGGTCTGGAGACATGCTTGGCCGGTCCATCACCTTTACCTTCTTTAGCAAAGTAGGGGTCGTCTTGGAGGTGTGTTTGGGGTCGTTATCATGTTGGAATGCGGCCCAGTCTCCGAAGGGAAGGGATCATGCTGTGCTTCAGTATGTCACAGTACATGTTGGCATTCATGGTTACCTCAATGAGCTGTAGCTCCCCAGTGCCGACAGCACTTATGCAGGCCCAGACCATGACACTCCCACCACCATGCTTGACTGTAGGCAAGACACTTTTATCTTTGTACTCCTCACCTGGTTGCCGCCACACACGCTTGACACCATCTGAACAAAATAGGTTTATCTTGGTCTCATCGGATCACAGGACATGGTTCCAGTAATCCATGTCCTTAGTCTGCTTGTCTTCAGCAAACTGTTTGCGGGCTTTCTTGTGCATCATCTTTAGAATAGGCTTCCTTCTAGGCCGACACCCATGCAGACCAATTTGATGCAGTTTGAAGTGTATGGTCTGAGCACTGACAGGCTGACTCCACACCCCTTCAAGCTCTGCAGCAATGCTGGCAGCACTCATATGTCTATTTCCCAAAGACAACCTCTGGATATGATGCTGAGCACGTGCACTGAACTTCTTTTTTTGACCATGGCGAGGCCTGTTCTACATTGAACCTGTCCTGTGAAACTGCTGTATGGTCTTTCCCACCGTGCTGCAGCTCAGTTTCTGGGTCTTTCCAATCTTCTTATAGCCTAGGCTTTTATGTAGAGCAACAATTCTTTTTTTTCAGACCCTCAGAGAGTTCTTTGCCATGAGGTGCCATGTTGAACTTCCAGTGCCAGTATGAGAGAGTGTGAGAACGATAACACCAAATTTAACACACCTGCTTCCCATTCACACCTGAGACCCTGTAACACTGACGAGTCACTTGACACCGGGGAGGGAAAATTACTAATTGGTCCCAATTTGGACATTTCCACTTAGGGGTGTACTCACTTTTGTTGCCAACGGTTTAGACATTAATGGCTGTGTGTTGTGTTATTTTGAGGGGACAGCAAATTTACATTGTTGTACAGGCTGTACACTCACTACTTTACATTGTAACAAAGTGTCATTTCTTCAGTCTTGTCAAATGTAAAGATATAATAAAATATTTACAAAAATGTGAGGGGTGTCCTCATTTTTGTGGGATACTGTATGTATATATATATATATATATATATATATATAAATGACCACTAAAAGGGGCCAGTGGTATGAGTTTCTTTACGGTACTGCCCCTTTTAGACATAGGTGCGATAACAGACAAACAATGCAGGTTTTATTGTACAGGAAACTGGAAACAGGATTAGGCAGCAGCAATGCTAACACCAGAGCTAGAGTCATATATAGTGTCCACTCTAGGGCCAGGAAAAGGAGACCCATTTTGGGGCCGAGGACTGGAATGCCGACTTATGGGTTGAAGACAGGAGTGCCCACTTGGGCTTGGGTACTGGAGCAGGATACCAGTTCTTGGCCGACGCCCTCTGCTAGACTAGGGTTCTGGATCAGGATAGCGGTGCATGGCAGATATATATATATGTGTGTGTGTATATAAATATATATATATTCATTCATGTAGTTTTATAGGTATATATTAAAAAAACATAATTTATGTAAGAACTTACCTGATAAATTCATTTCTTTCATATTAACAAGAGTCCATGAGCTAGTGACGTATGGGATATACATTCCTACCAGGAGGGGCAAAGTTTCCCAAACCTTAAAATGCCTATAAATACACCCCTCACCACACCCACAAATCAGTTTAACGAATAGCCAAGAAGTGGGGTGATAAGAAAAAAAGTGCGAAGCATATAAAATAAGGAATTGGAATAATTGTGCTTTATACAAAAAAATCATAACCACCACAAAAAAGGGTGGGCCTCATGGACTCTTGTTAATATGAAAGAAATGAATTTATCAGGTAAGTTCTTACATAAATTATGTTTTCTTTCATGTAATTAACAAGAGTCCATGAGCTAGTGACGTATGGGATAATGACTACCCAAGATGTGGATCTTTCCACACAAGTCACTAGAGAGGGAGGGATAAAATAAAGACAGCCAATTCCTGCTGAAAAGAATCCACACCCAAAATAAAGTTTAACAAAAAACATAAGCAGAAGATTCAAACTGAAACCGCTGCCTGAAGAACTTTTCTACCAAAAACTGCTTCAGAAGAAGAAAATACATCAAAATGGTAGAATTTAGTAAAAGTATGCAAAGAGGACCAAGTTGCTGCTTTGCAGATCTGGTCAACCGAAGCTTCATTCCTAAACGCCCAGGAAGTAGATACTGACCTAGTAGAATGAGCTGTAATTCTCTGAGGCGGAATTTTACCAGACTCAACATAGGCAAGATGAATTAAAGATTTCAACCAAGATGCCAAAGAAATGGCAGAAGCTTTCTGGCCTTTCCTAGAACCGGAAAAGATAACAAATAGACTAGAAGTCTTACAGAAAGATTTCGTAGCTTCAACATAATATTTCAAAGCTCTAACAACATCCAAAGAATGCAACGATTTCTCCTTAGAATTCTTAGGATTAGGACATAATGAAGGAACCACAATTTCTCTACTAATGTTGTTGGAATTCACAACTTTAGGTAAAATTCAAAAGAAGTTCGCAACACCGCCTTATCCTGATGAAGAATCAGAAAAGGAGACTCACAAGAAAGAGCAGATAATTCAGAAACTCTTCTGGCAGAAGAGATGGCCAAAAGGAACAAAACTTTCCAAGAAAGTAATTTAATATCCAATGAATGCATAGGTTCAAAAGGAGGAGCTTGAAGAGCCCCCAGAACCAAATTCAAACTCCAAGGAGGAGAAATTGACTTAATGACAGGCTTTATACGAACCAAAGCTTGTACAAAACAATGAATATCAGGAAGAATAGCAATCGTTCTGTGAAAAAGAACAGAAAGAGCAGAGATTTGACCTTTCAAGGAACTTGCGGACAAACCCTTATCTAAACCATCCTGAAGAAATTGTAATATTCTCGGTATTCTAAAAGAATGCCAAGAAAAATGATGAGAAAGACACCAAGAAATATAAGTCTTCCAGACTCTATAATATATCTCTCTGGATACAGATTTACGAGCCTGTAACATAGTATTAATCACAGAGTCAGAGAAACCTCTTTGACCAAGAATCAAGCGTTCAATCTCCATACCTTTAAATTTAAGGATTTCAGATCCTGATGGAAAAAAGGACCTTGAGACAAAAGGTCTGGTCTTAACGGAAGAGTCCACGGTTGGCAAGAGGCCATCCGGACAAGATCCGCATACCAAAACCTGTGAGGCCATGCCGGAGCTACCAGCAGAACAAACGAGCATTCCTTCAGAATCTTGGAGATTACTCTTGGAAGAAGAACTAGAGGCGGAAAGATATAGGCAGGATGATACTTCCAAGGAAGTGAAAATGCATCCACTGCCTCCGCCTGAGGATCCCGGGATCTGGACAGATACCTGGGAAGTTTCTTGTTTAGATGAGAAGCCATCAGATCTATTTCTGGAAGTTCCCACATTTGAACAATCTGAAGAAATACCTCTGGGTGAAGAGACCATTCGCCCGGATGCAACGTTTGGCGACTGAGATAATCCGCTTTCCAATTGTCCATACCTGGGATATAAACCGCAGAGATTAGACAGGAGCTGGATTCCGCCCAAACCAAAATTCGAGATACTTCTTTCATAGCCAGAGGACTGTGAGTCCCTCCTTGATGATTGATGTATGCCACAGTTGTGACATTGTCTTATCTGAAAACAATGAACAACTCTCTCTTCAGAAGAGGCCAAGACTGAAGAGCTCTGAAAATTGCACGGAGTTCCAAAATATTGATCGGAAATCTCACCTCCTGAGATTCCCAAACCCCTTGTGCCGTCAGATACCCCCACACAGCTCCCCAACCTGTAAGACTTGTATCTGTTGAGATTATAGTCCAGGTCGGAAGAACAAAGAAGCCCCCTGAACTAAACGATGGTGATCTGTCCACCATGTCAGAGAGTGTCGTAAAATCGGTTTAAAGATATTAATTGAGATATCTTTGAGTAATCCCTGCACCATTGGTTCAGCATACAGAGCTGAAGAGGTCGCATGTGAAAACGAGCAAAGGAGATCGCATCTGATGCGGCAGTCCTAAGACCCAACATTTCCATGCATAAGGCTACCAAAGGGAATGATTGTGACTGAAGGTTTTGACAAGCTGATATCAATGTTAAACTTCTCTTGTCTGACAAGGACAGAGTCATAGACACTGAATTTATCTAGAAACCTAAAAAGGTTACCCTTGTCTGAGGAATCAATGAACTGATTGGTAAATTGATCCTCCAACCATGAACTTGAAGAAACAACACAAGTCGATTCGTATGAGATTCTTCGAAAATGAGAAGACTGAGCAAGTACCAAGATATCGTCCAAATAAGGAAATACCAAAACCCTATTCTCTGAATACAGAAAGAAGGGCACCGAGAACCTTTGAAAAAAATTCTTGGAACTGAGGCTAGGCCAAACAGTAGAGCCACAAAACTGGTAATGCTTGTCTAAAAAGAGAATCTCAGACACTAAAAGTGATCTGGATGAATCGGAATATGCAGATACACATCCTGTAAATCTATTGTAGACATATAATGCCCTTGCTAAACAAAAGGCAGGATAGTCCTACAGTAACCATCTTGAATGTTGGTATCCTAACATAACGATTCAATAATGATAGATCCAGAACTGGTCTGAAGGAATTGACCTTCTCTGGTACAATGAAGAGATAAAATAAAACCCCAGCCCCTGTTCCAGAACTGGAACTGGCATAAATACTCCAGCCAACTCTAGATCTGAAACACATTTCAGAAATGCTGAGCCTTGCTGTGTCAACTGGGACACGGGAAAGAAAAGAATCTCTTAGCAGGAGGCCTTAACTTGAAGCCAATTCTGTACCTTTCTGAAACAATGTTTCTGAAACCAGAGATTAAGAACGGAATTGATCCAAATTTCTTTGAAGAAAACGTAATCTGCCCCATACCAGCCGAGCTGGAATAAGGGCCGCACCTTCATAGATACTTAGGAGCTGGCTATAGGTTTCTATAAGGCTTGGATATATTCCAAACTGGAAATAGTTTCCAAACTGATACCGCTCCTGAGGATGAAGGATCAGGCTTTTGTTCCTTGTTGTGAGGAAAGGAACGAAATGATTATTTACCCTGGAAAGAAAGGGAAAGCAAAGTTGACTTAGAAGACATGTCAGCATTCCAAGTTTAATCCATAAAGCTTTTCTAGCTAAAATAGCTAGAGACATATACCTGACATCAACTCTAATGATATCAAAAGATGGTATCACCAATAAAATTATTAGCATGTTATAGAATAATAATAATGCTATAAAATTATGATCTGTTACTTGTTGCGCTAAAGCTTCTAACCAAAAAGTTGAAGCTGCAGCAACATCCGCTAAAAATATAGCAGGTCTAAGAAGATTACCTGAACATAAGTAAGCTTTTCTTAGAAAGGATTCAATTTTCCTATCTAAAGGATCCTTAAATGAAGTACTATCTGCCATAGGAATAGTAGTACATTAGCAGGAGTAGAGACAGCCCCATAACCTTAGGGATTTTTGTCCCAAAAAACTCTAATCTGTCAGATGGCACAGGATATAATTTGCTTAAACGTCTAGAAGGAGTAAATAAATTACCCAAATTATTCCATTCCCTGGAAATTACTTCAGAAATAGCATCAGGGAGATAAAACACTTCTGGAATAACTACAGGAGATTTAAAAAACCTTATTTAAACGTTTACATTTAGTATCAAGAGGACCAGAATCCTCTATTTCTAATGCAAATAACACTTCTTTAAGTAAAGAACGAATAAATTCCATCTTGAACAAATACAAAGATTTATCAGCATCAACCTCTGAGACAGAAACCTCTGAACCAGAAGAACCATTATCAGTATCAGAATGATGATGTTCATTTAAAAATTCATCTGAAAAAAAGAGAAGTTTTAAAAGACTTTTATGTATACTAGAAGGAGAAATAACAGACATAGCCTTCTTAATGGATTTAAAAAATAAAATCTCTTATGTTATCAGGAACACTCTGAAAATTAAATGTTGACGGACAGCAACAGGTAATGTAACAGTACTAAAGGAAATTTTATCTGCATTAATAAGTTTGACATGACATGCAATACAAATAACAGCTGGAGAAACAGATACCAAAAGTTTATAGCAGACTTAGCTTGGTAGCTCCAGCACTGTGCAGTGATTTTCCTGTAGTATCTTCTGACTCAGTTGCAACGTGGAACATCTTGCAATATGTAAAAGAAAAAAACAACATATAAAGCAAAATTGATCAAATTCCTTAAATGACAGTTTCAGGAATGGGAAAAAAATGCCAAAGAACAAGCTTCTAGCAACCAGAAGCAATGAAAAAATAAGACTTAAATAATGTGGAGACAAAAGCGACGCCCTTATTTTTTAGCGCCAAAAAAGACGCCCACATTATTTGGCGCCTAAATGCTTTTGGCGCCAAAAATGACGCCACATCCGGAACGCCGACATCTTTGACGCAAAATAACGTCAAAAAAATGACGCAACTTCCGGCGACACGTATGACGCCGGAAACGGAAAAGAATTTTTGCGCCAAAAAAGTCTGCGCCAAGAATGACGCAATAAAATGAAGCATTTTCAGCCCCCGCGAGCCTAACAGCCCACAGGGAAAAAAGTCAAATTTTTGAGGTAAGAAAAAATATGATAATTCAATGCATAATCCCAAATATGAAACTGATTGTCTGGAAATAAGGAAAGTTGAACATTCTGAGTCAAGGCAAATAAATGTTTGAATACATATATTTAGAACTTTATAAATAAAGTGCCCAACCATAGCTTAGAGTGTCACAGAAAATAAGACTTACTTACCCCAGGACACTCATCTACATGTTTGTAGAAAGCCAAACCAGTACTGAAACGAGAATCAGTAGAGGAAATGGTAAATATAAGAGTATATCGTCGATCTGAAAAGGGAGGTAAGAGATGAATCTCTACGACCGATAACAGAGAACCTTATGAAATAGACCCCGTAGAAGGAGATCACTGCATTCAATAGGCAATACTCTCTTCACATCCCTCTGACATTCACTGCACGCTGAGAGGAAAACCGGGCTCCAACTTGCTGCGGAGCGCATATCAACGTAGAATCTAGCACAAACTTACTTCACCACCTCCCTTGGAGGCAAAGTTTGTAAAACTGATTTGTGGGTGTGGTGAGGGGTGTATTTATAGGCATTTTAAGGTTTGGGAAACTTTGCCCCTCCTGGTAGGAATGTATATCCCATACGTCACTAGCTCATGGACTCTTGTTAATTACATGAAAGAAAAATCATTTTAGTTTTTTCCCATTCAATTCTATCTTTTTTACTTTTTACTGACGCTAACCAGCGGTGTTTGCGTGTGAGCAAAAGTGCTAAATAGTACTTCACTTGTAATCTAGCCCTTAAAGTTTATTTTTTTAATTGACTTTTTTTTATTTAAATTTGATTTTAAATTAAAAATTCATGTCATGGGTGAAAATGGAAACAACTACACATCTTAGATATTTTCTAAATGAAAAGGATAAAAATAGTTTTTAACAATTAACGCTAAGCTTGCAGGAAATTAATGTTTGTGATGAAATAATTCCTTAACTCGCTGACGTAGAAAACACCCACAGGGGTATTGGTAGTTAGAGAAAAGCCTGACAAGATATTTTATTTTTCTTTTAAAGCACATACCGCTAGATTTGGAGTTTTGTCGGTAACGACCCGAAAAACTAACGCCGGCTTTTTTCTGGCCGCACCAAAAAAATAACTCTGGTATTGAGAGTCCACATAAAGGCTGCGTTAGGCTCCAAAAAAGGAGCGTAGAGCATTTTTAACGCAGCTTCAACTCTCAATACCAGAGTTGCTTACGGACGCGGCCAGCCTCAAAAACGTGCTCGTGCACGATTCCCCCATAGGAAACAATGGGGCTGTTTGAGCTGAAAAAAAACCTAACACCTGCAAAAAAGCCGCGTTCAGCTCTTAACGTAGCCCCATTGTTTGCTATGCGGTAACCCTTCCTACGTCTGCACTTAACACTCTAACATGTACCCCGAGTCTAAACACCCCTAACCTTACACTTATTAACCCCTATTCTGCCGCCCCCGCTATCGCTGACCCCTGCATATTATTATTAACCCCTAATCTGCCGCTCCGTAAACCGCCGCTACTTACATTATCCCTATGTACCCCTAATCTGCTGCCCTAACATCGCCGACCCCTATATTATATTTATTAACCCCTAATCTGCCCCCCACAACGTCGCCTCCACCTGCCTACTATAATAAAGTTATTAACCCCTAATCCGCTATTTTAGGATTTATATTTATTTTACAGGTAACTTTGTATTTATTTTAACCAGGTACAATAGCTATTAAATAGTTAAGAACTATTTAATAGCTAAAATAGTTAAAATAATTACAAATTTACCTGTAAAAGAAATCCTAACCTAAGTTACAAATAAACCTAACACTACACTATCAATAAATAAATTAAATAAAATACCTACAATTACCTACAATTAACCTAACACTACACTATCAATAAATTAATTAAATACAATTGCTACAAATAAATACAATTAAATAAACTAGCTAAAGTACAAAAAATAAAAAAATATTTACAAACATAAGAAAAATATTACAACAATTTTAAACTAATTACACCTACTCTAAGCCCCCTAATAAAATAACAAAGCCCCCCCAAAATAAAAATATGCCCTACCCTATTCTAAATTACTAAAGTTCAAAGCTCTTTTACCTTACCAGCCCTGAACAGGGCCCTTTGCGGGGCATGCCCCAAGAAATACAGCTCTTTTGCCTGTAAAAAAAACATACAATACCCAAGCCCCCCAACATTACAACCCACCACCCACATACCCCTAATCTAACCCAAACCCCCCTTAAATAAACCTAACACTAAGCCCCTGAAGATCATCCTACCTTGTCTTCACCATACCAGGTTCACCGATCGGTCCAGAAGAGCTCCTCCAATGTCCTGATCCAAGCCCAAGCGGGGGGCTGAAGAGGTCCATGATCCGGCTGAAGTCTTCATCCAAGCGGGGCAGAAGAGGTCTTCCATCCGATTGAAGTCTTCATCCAAGCGGCATCCATCCGGAGCGAAGCGGCAGCATCCTGAAGACCTCCACCGCGGAACATCCATCCTGGCCGACGACTGAACGACGAATGACGGTTCCTTTAAATGACGTCATCCAAGATGGCGTCCCTCGAATTCCGATTGGCTGATAGGATTCTATCAGCCAATCAGAATTAAGGTAGGAATATTCTGATTGGCTGATGGAATCAGCCAATCAGAATCAAGTTCAATCCGATTGGCTGATCCGATCAGCCACTCAGATTGAGCTCGCATTCTATTGGCTGTTCCGATCAGCCAATAGAATGCAAGCTCAATCTGATTGGCTGATTGGATCAGCCAATCGGATTGAACTTGATTCTGATTGGCTGATTCCATCAGCCAATCAGAATATTCCTACCTTAATTCCGATTGGCTGATAGAATCTTATCAGCCAATCGGAATTCGAGGGACGCCATCTTGGATGACGTCATTTAAAGGAACCGTCATTCGTCGTTCAGTCGTCGGCCAGGATGGATGTTCCGCGGTGGAGGTCTTCAGGATGCTGCCGCTTCGCTCCGGATGGATGCCGCTTGGATGAAGACTTCAATCGGATGGAAGACCTCTTCTGCCCCGCTTGGATGAAGACTTCAGCCGGATCATGGACCTCTTCAGCCCCCCGCTTGGGCTTGGATCAGGACATCGGAGGAGCTCTTCTGGACCGATCGGTGAACCTGGTATGGTGAAGACAAGGTAGGATGATCTTCAGGGGCTTAGTGTTAGGTTTATTTAAGGGGGGTTTGGGTTAGATTAGGGGTATGTGGGTGGTGGGTTGTAATGTTGGGGGGCTTGGGTATTGTATGTTTTTTTTAACAGGCAAAAGAGCTGTATTTCTTGGGGCATGCCCTGCAAAGGGCCCTGTTCAGGGCTGGTAAGGTAAAAGAGCTTTGAACTTTAGTAATTTAGAATAGGGTAGGGCATATTTTTATTTTGGGGGGCTTTGTTATTTTATTAGGGGGCTTAGAGTAGGTGTAATTAGTTTAAAATTGTTATATTTTTCTTATGTTTGTAAATATTTTTTTATTTTTTTTAACTTAGTTCTTTTTTATTTTTTGTACTTTAGCTAGTTTATTTAATTGTATTTATTTGTAGCAATTGTATTTAATTAATTTATTGATAGTGTAGTGTTAGGTTAATTGTAGGTAATTGTAGGTATTTTATTTAATTTATTTATTGATAGTGTAGTGTTAGGTTTATTTGTAACTTAGGTTAGGATTTCTTTTACAGGTAAATTTGTAATTATTTTAACTATTTTAGCTATTAAATAGTTCTTAACTATTTAATAGCTATTGTACCTGGTTAAAATAAATACAAAGTTACCTGTAAAATAAATATAAATCCTAAAATAGCTATAATATAATTTATATTGTAGCTATATTAGGGTTTATTTTACAGGTAAGTATTTAGCTTTAAATAGGAATAATTTATTTAATAAGAGTTAATTAATTTCGTTAGATTTAAATTATATTTAACTTAGGGGGGTGTTAGTATTAGGGTTAGACTTAGCTTTAGGGGTTAATACATTTATTAGAATAGCGGCGAGATTCAGTCGGCAGATTAGGGGTTAATAATTGAAGTTAGGTGTCGGCGATGTTAGGGAGGGCAGATTAGGGGTTAATACTATTTATGATAGGGTTAGTGAGGCAGATTAGGGGTTAATAACTTTATTATAGTAGTGCTCAGGTCCGGTCGGCAGATTAGGGGTTAATAAGTGTAGGCAGGTGGAGGCGACGTTGAGGGGGGCAGATTAGGGGTTAATAAATATAATATAGGGGTCGGCGGTGTTAGGGGCAGCAGATTAGGGGTACATAAGTATAACGTAGGTGGCGGTCGGCAGATTAGGGGTTAAAAAAAAAATTCGAGTGTCGGCGATGTGGGGGGACCTCGGTTTAGGGGTACATAGGTAGTTTATGGGTGTTAGTGTACTTTAGAGTACAGTAGTTAAGAGCTTTAGAAACCGGCGTTAGCCCAGAAAGCTCTTAACTACTGACTTTTTTCCTGCGGCTGGAGTTTTGTCGTTAGATGTCTAACGCTCACTTCAGAAACGACTCTAAATACCGGAGTTAAAAAAATCCCATTGAAAAGATAGGATACGCAATTTACGTAAGGGGATCTGCGGTATGGAAAAGTCGCGGCTGAAAAGTGAGCGTTAGACCCTATTTTGAGTGACTCCAAATACCGGCGGTAGCCTAAAACCAGCGTTAGGAGCCTCTGACGCTGGTTTTCACGGCTACCGCCAAACTCTAAATCTAGGCCATAGTTTTGTAATAACAAATAAACAATTTCAAATATCCTATTTTATGTGGAAAAAATAAAAAATTGTTAACCATGTCCCTTTAACTCAATATTACAATTTTATTAGTATTTGTCTATTTTAATCAATATATAGAGGCCGAATTATCAAGCTCCAAATGGATCTTGATGCCCCTGTTTCCGTGTGAGCCTTCAGGCTCGCCGTAAACAGTAGTTATGAAGCAGCGGTCTAAAGTCTAAAGACCGCTGCTCCATAACATGTCCACTGCCTCTGAGGCTGCGGTCTTCAATCCGCCTGATCCTATGCGATCGGGCTGATTGACACCCCCTGCTAGTGGCCGATTGGTCCCAAATCTGCAGGGGGCGGCATTGCACAAGCAGTTCACAAAAACTGATTGTACATTTATCGATGTGCGGCGGACATTATACGCTACATCGTATCATATCCGCTCGCACTTTGATAAATTTACCCCATAGTATAAACCATTCAAGTTTCTAGAACAGGGATAAAGTGCTGCTTTGCTAGTGATTAGAATTTATTATCACTGCACTACTGCTTAAAGGGAACTAAACAAAGGCACACTGTTTATTTTCAGGCTTATTTGGTTACAATTTGCATCAATACTGTATATATCAGTTATATGTAATTCTTGTTGTTGGGTGTTCAGATGAAGACAGTAAAACACGTATACATACTTTTTCTGTGTGTGCCACTGCTTTGGCTGTTTTTGCACTATTGCTTTTAATGGAGTTATCTTTTGCTTGATTTCGAATAGCAGGTGCACATATTTCAATTGGAGTTAAAGTGAATACTAGACCAGGAGTGCTTTATTGCTCTAGAGCTTAACACTGTTCCTGATCAATCAGGGGAGGCATATTTGAGTAGCCATCAAATCCACAAATAGAACAGCACCAAGTGTTGCTGTGCTGTGTTTGGTTATGTCCCAATAAAGAAATATTTTATCTTACCTTTTGGATGGTGCTGTTCTATTTGTGGATTTGATGGCATTTTGAGGTCGATGGCAGGACCTTGGTATGTGCACCTCTTCACAGACTGATGCTGTTCTCATCTCTTTGAATATTTGAGTAGCCACCAGTCAAGGATTAATTCCTTGGGGATGAACATACAGATATTAGCAGCAGCGGGGTGTTCTGTCGAAAACTCCAAGTCGTCGAAATCTCTAACTAGATTACTTCCTGTGACGGACAGGGGCAACGTTATAATGTTTTTTTCCCTCATTAGAGCCTTTTATTATCACTCCTTTATGTGCTTTTAAATAGGTTAACTACAATATTTTATATCTTCTATTTCCTAGGATCAGTCCTGATAACAGATATTTGGCAGTGGGTTCAGCAGAGAACACTGTTGATTTTTATGATCTTAATCAAGGTCCATCTCTGAACAGAATTGGTTACTGTAAAGACATTCCTAGTTTTGTTATTCAAATGGATTTTTCAGCCGACAGTAAATATATTCAGGTACGTCTAACAGGAAAGAGTGCAGTAGAATGTAGGCATGTTGAAAATTATTAAATCATGACAATTACCACGGAAATTAAATAATCTGCAAATCAAAAATATACGATGTTGCTTTTTTGAAATGTTTATTCTCACTCCTCAGGTAGCCACAGGTGCCTATAGGCGTCAAATACATGAGGTGCCATCAGGAAAGCAAATAGTAGATCTTTTGTTAATAGAAAAGATTACATGGGCCACATGGACAAGGTAATACATTTTTTTTCTTTTTGTTGTGGTGGTGAAAAATTCTAATTTATACAATAGAAATATATATTTAATGTTAAATAATGGAACCTGTAATAATGGGCCTTGTTCTTTGCTTGCAATATGAAATAATATAAAATGTGTTTAGGCTTTCAGTATTGGAAACATGTTTTTTCAAATGCTTATAACTTTCAATGACTAAATTAATTTGCTTGAAATGTTTGCCCTAGACTGGCAGATCCTACAAAGTAAATTAGTTCAGTACATGTTGATTGAAGAAAATGATGTCCCATTTACAAACCTCCTAACTATCCAGCATCCAAGACACAGTTACTAGTTGGGAAGTCTGGCCCACTTTCCACCCACATTCCCATTGTATCGCATCTTTAATGGACTGCCTGAGCCACAGATATGTCCTGTCGAGACATGCCCACAGCTTCCCTACACTGTCCCGTCCACTACCCAATCCTCCTGATGCAGCCCACAACCTTTTTAACCTCCCACTCCCAGGAAGGTATCTAAAAGTTTTGGAAACTATGCATATAGCAGTACAAAGAGTCTTTAGGCAACAATACAGCCAAAACTACTTCTTGTGAATTTTTTAAAGAGACATATCACATGGGATATAATACTTTCTTTCCTAAGATATGGTCCACAGCTTGAGTAATTACTGTTGGGAATATCACTCCTGGCCAGCAGGAGGAGGCAAAGAGCACCACAGTTAAACTGCTAAGTATCACTCCCTTACCCACAACCCCCAGTCATTCTCTTTTCCTTCGGTGCATGGAGGAGGTGAAATTTAGATTTCATCTACAAGCAAGTTTTGGGGTATAGCTGTATTCCACGTCATTCCTTGCAGTCGGGTAGTGGTGGCTTTAAAGCAGTTAGGAACTTGTAAAGAGGTACTTGCTGCATTTTCCTAACACTTGCTCCCCTAGTTTAGAAAGCCAGAGTTGTCTACTCTGTTCTTTCTTCTTCAAAGGTCTTTGTGAGGAACTGTGTCCTCTCATACCTTGTAACTGTCTACATGCTGGACAGCGGAGCAAGTAAGTGCTTTTTATTCCAGTTGGGGAGGCCATGTACTTAACAAATTAAAAACACTGTTTTTGTATTGGGACATAGATAATCCTGTTGTATGGGTTACACTGCGGCATAAAGCAGGCACTGTAGCATGTGTGAGACTAACATTTAAACTCTTTTAAAAAGAAAGGGTAAAATGTTTTTCTTTTTTAAGACACAATGGCCTAGATTTAGAGTTGGGCGGTAGCCGTCAAAACCAGCGTTAGAGGCTCCTAACGCTGGTTTTTACCGCCCTCTGGTATTTGGAGTTAGTCAGGAAAGGGTCTAACGCTCAATTTGCAGCCACGACTTTTCCATACCGCAGATCCCCCTACGCCATTTGCGTATCCTATCTTTTCAATGGGATCTTTCTAACGCCGGTATTTAGAGTCTTGGCTGAAGTGAGCGTTAGAAATCTAACGACAAAACTCCAGCCGCAGAAAAAAGTCAGTAGTTAAGAGCTTTCTGGGCTAACGCCGGTTTATAAAGCTCTTAACTACTGTGCTCTAAAGTACACTAACACCCATAAACTACCTATGTACCCCTAAACCGAGGTCCCCCCACATCGCCGCCACTCTATTAAAATGTTTTAACCCCTAATCTGCCGTCCGCACGCCGCTGCAAGCTACGTTATACTTATGTACCCCTAATCTGCTGCCCCTAACACCGCCGACCCCTATATTATATTTATTAACCCCTAATCTGCCCCCCTCAACGTCGCCTCCACCTGCCTACACTTATTAACCCCTAATCTGCCGACCGGACCACGCCGCTATTATAATAAAGTTATTAACCCCTAATCCGCTTCACTCCCGCCTCAATAACCCTATAATAAATAGTATTAACCCCTAATCTGCCCTCCCTAACATCGCTGACACCTAACTTCAAGCATTAACCCCTAATCTGCCAACCGGAGCTCACCGCTACTATAATAAATTTTCTCCAACATTGGTGTGTCCGGTCCACGGCGTCATCCTTACTTGAGGGAATATCTCTTCCCCAACAGGAAATGGCAAAGAGTCCCAGCAAAGCTGGCCATATAGTCCCTCCTAGGCTCCGCCCACCCCAGTCATTCTCTTTGCCGTTGCACAGGCAACATCTCCACGGAGATGGTTAAGAGTATGTGGTGTTTAGTTGTAGTTTTTTTATTCTACTATCAAGAGTTTGTTATTTTAAAATAGTGCTGGTATGTACTATTTACTCTGAAACAGAAAGAGATGAAGAATTCTGTTTGTGAGAGGAAGATGATTTTAGCAGACAGTAACTAAAATCCTTTGCTGTTTCCACATAGGACTGTTGAGATGAAATAACTTCAGTTGGGGGAAACAGTTAGCAGACTTTTCTGCTTAAGGTATGACTAGCCATATTTCTAACAAGACTGTGTAATGCTGGAAGGCTGTCATTTCCCCTCATGGGGACCGGTAAGCCATTTTCTTAGTCTCAAGCAGAATAAAGGGCTTAATATGGGCTATAAAACTGGTAGACACTTTTATGGGCAAAATCGATTGCTTTATTTGGGCATTTTATACATGTTTATGCTGGTATTTCACATTTATAAACTTGGGGAACGTTTTTTAACGTCAGGCACTATGTTAGACACCTTTTCCAGTCAGGAAGGGCCTTCCCAGTTGTAGGCTGAGCCTCATTTTCACGCCATTACTGCGCAGTTGTTTTTGAGAGCAAGACATGCAGATGCATGTGTGAGGACCTGAAAATAGTTGGAAAAGTTCCTAGAAGGCGTCATTTGGTATCGTATTCCCCTCTGGGTTTGGTAGAGTCGCAGCAAAGGCTGTAGCTGGGACTGTAGAGGGGTTAAAATACAATGTGCAATACTTTTAATGCTTTAAGACACTGTGGTGAAATTTTGGTAAATTTTGAATAATTCCTTCATATTTTTTCACATATTCAGTAATAAAGTGTGCTCTGTTTAAAATTTAAAGAGACAGTAACGGTTTTGATTTAAAACGGTTTTTGTGTTTTAATGACAAGTTTAAGCCTGTTTAACATGTCTGTGCCTTCAGATAAGCTATGTTCTATATGTATGAAAGTCAATGTGTCTCCCCCTTCTAAATTATGTGATAATTGTGCTAAAGCGTCCAAACAAAGTAAGGACAGTACTGTCACAGATAATGAAGTTGCCCAAGATGATTCATCAGATGAAGGGAGTAGACATGGTTCTACATCATCTCCTTCTGTGTCTACACTAGTTTTGCCCACGCAGGAGGCACCTAGTACTTCTAGCGCGCCAATGCTTATTACCATGCAACAATTGACGGCTGTAATGGATAACTCCATAGCAAATATTTTATCCAAAATGCCTGCATATCAGAGAAAGCGCGATTGCTCTGTTTTAAACACTGAAGAGCAGGAGGGCGCTGATGATAATTGTTCTGTCATACCCTCACACCAATCTGAAGGGGCCATGATGGAGGTTTTGTCAGATGGGGAAATTTCAGATTCAGGAAAAATTTCCCAACAGGCTGAACCTGATGTTGTGACATTTAAATTTAAATTAGAACATCTCCGCGCACTGCTTAAGGAGGTGTTATCTACTCTGGATGATTGTGACAACCTGGTCATTCCAGAAAAATTATGCAAGATGGACAAGTTCCTAGAGGTTCTGGTGCACCCCGACGCTTTTCCTATACCCAAGCGGGTGGCGGACATAGTGAATAAGGAATGGGAGAAGCCCGGCATACCTTTTGTTCCCCCTCCTATATTTAAGAAATTATTTACTATGGTCGACCCCAGAAAGGACTTATGGCAGACAGTCCCTAAGGTCGAGGGGGCAGTTTCTACTCTAAACAAGCGCACTACTATTCCTATCGAGGATAATTGTGCTTTCAAAGATCCTATGGATAAAAAATTGGAGGGTTTGCTTAAAAAGATTTTTATACAGCAAGGTTACCTTCTTCAACCCATTTCGTGCATTGTTCCTTTCACTACAGCAGCGTGGTTCTGGTTCGAGGAACTAGAAAAGTCGCTCAGTAGAGAGACTCCATATGAGGAGGTTATGGACAGAGTTCACGCACTTAAGTTGGCTAACTCTTTTATTTTAGATTCCGCTTTGCAAATAGCTAGATTAGCGGCGAAAAATTCAGGGTTTGCAATTGTGGCGCGCAGAGCGCTTTGGCTAAAGTCTTGGTCAGCGGATGTATCATCCAAGACAAAATTGCTTAATATTCCCTTCATGGGTAAAACTATCTTCGGGCAGAATTGAAAGAGATTATCTCAGACATCACTGGGGGAAAGGGCCACGCCCTCCCACAAGATAGGCCTTTCAAAGCCAAGAATAAGTCTAATTTTCGTTCCTTTCGTAATTTCAGGAACGGACCGGGCTCTAATTCTGCATCCTCTAAACAAGAGGGTAATACCTCACAGACCAAACCAGCCTGGAAACCGATGCAAGGCTGGAACAAGGGTAAGCAGGCCAAGAAGCCTGCCGCTGCTAACAAAACAGCATGAAGGAGTAGCCCCCGATCCGGGACCGGATCTAGTGGGGGGCAGACTCTCTCTCTTTGCTCAGGCTTGGGCAAGAGATGTTCAGGATCCCTGGACGCTAGAAATAGTTTCTCAGGGTTATCTTCTGGAATTCAAGGAACTACCCCCAAGGGGAAGGTTCCACGTGTCTCACTTATCCTCAAACCAAATAAAGAGACAGGCATTCTTACATTGTGTAGAAGACCTGTTAAAGATGGGAGTGATACACCCAGTTCCAACGGCGGAACAAGGAATGGGATTTTACTCAAATCTGTTTGTGGTTCCCAAAAAAGAGGGAACTTTCAGACCAATCCTGGATCTAAAGATCCTAAACAAATTTCTCAGAGTACCATCGTTCAAGATGGAAACCATTCGAATGATTCTACCCACAATTCAGGAAGGTCAATTTATGACTACCGTGGATCTAAAGGATGCGTATCTACATATCCCTATCCACAAGGAACATCATCAGTTCCTAAGGTTCGCCTTTCTGGACAAACATTACCAGTTTGTGGCCCTCCCATTCGGGTTAGCCACTGCTCCAAGGATTTTCACAAAGGTACTCGGATCCCTTCTAGCGGTTCTAAGACCAAGGGGCATTGTAGTAGTACCGTACCTGGACGACATTCTAGTACAAGCGTCGTCTCTTTCAAAGGCAAAGGCTCACTCAGACATCGTTCTGGCCTTTCTCAGATCTCACGGATGGAAGGTGAACATAGAAAAAAGTTCCCTGTCTCCGTCGACAAGAGTTCCCTTCTTGAGAACAATAATAGATTCCTTAGAAATGAGGATTTTCTTGACAGATGTCAGAAAGTCAAAACTTCTAAACGCTTGTCAAGTTCTTCATTCTATTCCTCGTCCTTCCGTAGCTCAGTGCATGGAAGTAGTAGGATTGATGATTGCAGCAATGGACATAGTTCCTTTTGCGCGAATTCATCTAAGACCATTACAACTGTGCATGCTCAAACAGTGGAATGGGGATTATACAGACTTGTCTCCAGTGATTCAAGTAGATCAGAAGACCAGAGACTCACTCCGTTGGTGGCTAACCTAGGATCACCTATCCCAGGGAATGAGCTTCCGCAGTCCAGAGTGGGTCATAGTCACGACCGACGCCAGCCTAGTGGGCTGGGGCGCGGTCTGGGAATCCCTGAAAGCTCAGGGACTGTGGTCTCGGGAAGAGTCTCTTCTCCCGATAAACATTCTGGAACTAAGAGCGATATTCAATGCTCTCCAGGCTTGGCCTCAGCTAGCAAAGGCCAGATTCATAAGATTCCAATCAGACAGCATGACGACTGTTGCGTATCTCAATCATCAGGGGGGAACAAGAAGTTCCCTGGCGATGAAAGAAGTGACCAAAATAATACAATGGGCAGAAAATCACTCCTGCCACCTATCTGCGATCCACATTCCAGGTGTGGAAAACTGGGAAGCGGATTATTTGAGTCGTCAGACATTCCATCCGGGGGAGCGGGAACTCCACTCGGAGATCTTTGCCCAGTTGACGCAACTATGGGGCATTCCAGATATAGATCTGATGACGTCCCGTCAGAACTTCAAGGTTCCTTGCTACGGGTCCAGATCCAGGGATCCCAAGGCGACTCTAGTGGATGCACTAGTAGCGCCTTGGACCTTCAACCTAGCTTATGTGTTTCCACCGTTTCCTCTCATTCCCAGGCTGGTAGCCAGGATCAAACAGGAGAGGGCCTCGGTGATCTTGATAGCTCCTGCGTGGCCACGCAGGACTTGGTATGCAGACCTGGTGAATATGTCATCGGTTCCACCATGGAAGCTACCTTTGAGACAGGACCTTCTTGTTCAGGGTCCATTCGAACATCCAAATCTGGTCTCCCTCCAGCTGACGGCTTGGAGATTGAACGCTTGATTCTATCAAAGCGTGGGTTTTCAGATTCCGTGATAGATACTCTGGTTCAAGCCAGAAAACCGGTAACTAGAAAGATTTACCATAAAATATGGAAAAGATATATCTGCTGGTGTGAATCCAAGGGATTCCCATGGAATAAGATAAAGATTCCTAGGATTCTTTCCTTTCTACAAGAAGGTTTTGTCCTACTGCACAAACGACTGGCAGTTGTGCCAGTTGTTCAAGCATTTGTTCAGGCTTTGGTTCGGATCAAGCCTGTTTACAGACCTTTGACTCCTCCCTGGAGTTTAAATCTAGTTCTTTCAGTTCTTCAAGGGGTTCCGTTTGAACCTTTACATTCCGTAGATATTAAGTTGTTATCTTGGAAAGTTTTGTTTTTGGTTGCTATTTCTTCTGCTAGAAGAGTTTCTGAGTTATCTGCTCTACAATGTACTCCACCCTATTTGGTGTTCCATTCAGATAAGGTTGTTTTGCGTACTAAGCCTGGTTTTCTACCAAAGGTTGTTTCCAACAAAAATATTAATCAGGAGATAGTTGTACCTTCTTTGTGTCCGAATCCAGTTTCAAAGAAGGAACGTTTGCTACACAATTTAGATGTAGTCCGTGCTCTAAAATTCTACTTAGAAGCTACGAAAGACTTCAGACAAACTTCTTCTCTGTTTGTCGTCTATTCTGGTAAAAGGAGAGGTCAAAAAGCAACTTCTACCTCTCTTTCTTTTTGGCTTAAAAGCATCATCCGATTGGCTTATGAGACTGCCGGACGGCAGCCTCCTGAAAGAATCACAGCTCACTCCACTAGGGCTGTAGCTTCCACATGGGCCTTCAAGAACGAGGCTTCTGTTGATCAGATATGTAAGGCAGCGACTTGGTCTTCACTGCACACTTTTGCCAAATTTTACAAATTTGATACTTTTGCTTCTTCGGAGGCTGTTTTTGGGAGAAAGGTTTTGCAAGCCGTGGTGCCTTCCGTTTAGGTGACCTGATTTGCTCCCTCCCTTCATCCGTGTCCTAAAGCTTTGGTATTGGTTCCCACAAGTAAGGATGACGCCGTGGACCGGACACACCAATGTTGGAGAAAACAGAATTTATGCTTACCTGATAAATTACTTTCTTCAACGGTGTGTCCGGTCCACGGCCCGCCCTGGTTTTTTAATCAGGTCCGATGAATTATTTTCTCTAACTACAGTCACCACGACACCATATGGTTTCTCCTATTTTTTCCTCCTGTCCGTCGGTCGAATGACTGGGGTGGGCGGAGCCTAGGAGGGACTATATGGCCAGCTTTGCTGGGACTCTTTGCCATTTCCTGTTGGGGAAGAGATATTCCCTCACGTAAGGATGACGCCGTGGACCGGACACACCGTTGGAGAAAGTAATTTATCAGGTAAGCATAAATTCTGTTTTTTAACCCCTAAAGCTAATTCTAACCCTAACCCTAACACCCCCCTAACTTAAATATAATTTAAATCTAACGAAATAAATTAACTAGTATTAAATAAATTATTCCTATTTAAAGCTAAATACTTACCTGTAAAATAAACCCTAATATAGCTACAATATAAATTATAATTATATTGTAGCTATTTTAGGATTTATATTTATTTTACAGGTAACTTTGTAATTATTTTAACCAGGTGCAATAGCTATTAAATAGTTAATAACTATTTAATAGTTACCTGTAAAATAAATCCTAACCTAAGTTACAATTAAACCTAACACTACACTATCAATAAATAAATTAAATAAAATACCTACAATTACCTACAATTAAACCTAACACTACACTATCAATAAATTAATTAAATACAATACCTACAAATAAATACATTTAAATAAACTAACTAAAGTACAAAAAATAAAAAAGGACTAAGTTACAAAAAATAAAAAAATATTTACAAACATTAGAAAAATATTACAACAATTTTAAACTAATTACACCTACTCTAAGCCCCCTAATAAAATAACAAAGCCCCCCAAAATAAAAAAATGCCCTACCCTATTCTAAATTAAAAAAGTTCAAAGCTCTTTTACCTTACCAGCCCTTAAAAGGACCTTTTGTGGGGCATGCCCCAAATAATTCAGCTCTTTTGCCTGTAAAAGAAAAATACAATCCCCCCAAACATTACAACCCACCACCCACATACCCCTAATCTAACCCAAACCCCCCTTAAATAAACCTAACACTAAGCCCCTGAAGATCTCCCTACCTTGTCTTCACCACACCGGGTCCCGATCTGTCCAGAAGACCCTCCGAAATCTTCATCCAAGCCCAAGGGGGGGCTGAAGAGTGACGTCCATCCTCCGCCTGAAGTCTGGATCCAAGCGGCGGCTGAAGAAATCCATCATCGGGCGGAAGTCTTGATCCAAGCGGGCGCTGAAGAAGTCCATCATCGGGATGAAGTCTTCTATGAACCGGCATCTTCAATCTTCTTTCTTCCGGAGCCATCATCTTCCAGCCGACGCGGATCCATCCTCTTCTACCGACGCCTACTCGCCGAATGACGGTTCCTTTAAATGACGTCATCCAAGATGGCGTCCGCCGAATTCCGATTGGCTGATAGGATTCTATCAGCCAATCGGAATTAAGGTAGGAAAATTCTGATTGGCTGATGGATTTGATCAGCCAATCGAATTGAACTTGAATCTGATTGGCTGATTCCATCAGCCAATCAGAATTTTCCTACCTTAATTCCGATTGGCTGATAGAATCCTATCAGCCAATCGGAATTCGAGGGACGCCATCTTGGATGACGTCCCTTAAAGGAACCGTCATTCGTCGGGAAGTCGTTGGTGAAGATGGATGTTCTGCGTCGGCGGGATGAACATGGATCCGGAAGAAAGAAGATTGAAGATGCCGCTTGATAGAAGACTTCAGTCGGATCATGGACCTCTTCAGCTCCCGCTTGGATGAAGACTTCAGTCGGATCAAGGACATCTTCAGCCCCCCCGCTTGGGCTTGGATCAAGACATCGGAGGAGCTCTTCTGGATCGATCGGTGAACCCGGCGTGGTGAAGATAAGGTAGGATGATCTTCAGGGGCTTAGTGTTAGGTTTATTTAAGGGGGGGTTGGGTTAGATTAGGGGTATGTGGGTGGTGGGTTGTAATGTTGGGGGGGGGTATTTTTCTTTTACAGGCAAAATTTTGTAATTATTTTAACTAGGTAACTATTAAATAGTTATTAACTATTTAATAGCTATTGTACCTGGTTAAAATAATTACAAAGTTACCTGTAAAATAAATATAAATCCTAAAATAGCTACAATATAATTATAATTTATATGGTAGCTATATTAGGGTTTATTTTACAGGTAAGTATTTAGCTTTAAATAGGAATAATTTATTTACTAATAGTTAATTTATTTAGTTAGATTTAAATTATATTTAAGTTAGGGGGGTGTTAGGGTTAGGGTTAGAATTAGCTTTAGGGGTTAAAAAATGTATTATAGTAGCGGTGAGCTCCGGTCGGCAGATTAGGGGTTAATGCTTGAAGTTAGGTGTCGGCGATGTTAGGGAGGGCAGATTAGGGGTTAATACTATTTATTATAGGGTTATTGAGGCGGATTAGGGGTTAATAACTTTATTATAATAGCGGCGCGGTCCGGTCGGCAGATTAGGGGTTAATTATTGTAGGTAGGTGGAGGCGACGTTGGGGGCGGCAGATTAGGGGTTAATAAATATAATATAGGGGTCGGCGGTGTTAGGGGCAGCAGATTAGGGGTACATAGCTATAATGTAGCTTGCGGTGGTGTACGGAGCGGCAGATTAGGGGTTAATAATAAAATACAGGGGTCAGCGATAGCGGGGCGGCAGATTAGGGGTTAATAAATACAATATAGGGGTCGGCTGTGTTAGGGGCAGCAGATTAGGGGTACATAGCTATAATGTAGCTTGCGGTGGTGTACAGAGCGGCAGATTAGGGGTTAATAATAAAATGCAGGTGTCAGCGATAGCGGGGGCGGCAGATTAGGGGTTAATAATTGTAAGGTTAGGGGTGTTAAGACTCGGGGTTCATGTTAGGGTGTTAGGTGCAGACTTAGGAAGTGTTTCCGCATAGGAAACAATGGGACTGCGTTAGGAGCTGAACGCTGCTTTTTTGCAGGTGTTAGGTTTTTTTTCAGCTCAAACAGCCCCATTGTTTTCTATGGGGGAATCGTGCACGAGCACGTTTTTTAAGCTGGCCGCGTCCGTAAGCACCGCTGGTATCGAGAGTTGCAGTGGCGTTAAATATGCTCTACGCTCCCTTTTTTGGAGCCTAACGCAGCCCTTCTGTGAACTCTAAATACCAGCGGTATTTAAAAGGTGCAGGGGAAAAAAATCACGCGTAGCTAACGCACCCCTTTGGCCGCAGAACTCTAAATCTAGCCGAATGAGTCCACAAATCATCTTAATTACTAATGGGACATTCACCTCCTGGTCAGCAGGAGGAGGCAAAGAGCACCACAGCAAAGCTGTTAATTAGCTCCTCCCTCCCCTCCCACTCCAGTCATTCTCTTTGCCTACGTTAGTGATATGAAGTGGCAAAGTGAGGTGTTAGATTAGATTCTTCAATCAAAACTTTATTGTTTTTAAAGTAGTGCAAGATTGTGCTGCTTTGTTCTAGGGTGTAACCGTAGTCCATATCAGTCTCTTCAGTAGGGCATTGGTGGCTTTAGAGCAATGGGAACTTGTGGGACATAATTCTCACTGCGCCTCCCATATTCTGCTGCTCTTACCAAGAAAACCTGAGGGATTTTATTCAGGATTTTCGTTTATTTACAGGGCCATGGGAGGTAGAGGACCTCCTAAACCTGGGAACTACCTTGCTGCCAGGCAGAAGATGAGGTAAGTGCTGACTTTATTTCTGGGGAGAGAAGGATCTCAGAAAAAGTTTGGACACTTTCTTTATTTAGACCTCATTGAACTTGGGCTCAGTTTCTCCTCGTCTATCAGGAGACGTTATGGCAGCTAGAATGCAGGCACTGGGTGACATGTGTCTCATCTCCTGGCGGTCTCATTTAATAATAGAGCCGACCGTGAGATTAAATTGAATGTGCTCTAAAGGATTTCTCTGTCATATAGCACTATCAGACTGAACAGCTGTTAAAAATTAAGCTGTTCAGTCTGTTCTCTTGCTCCCGGTGGCTATACTTAGAGATAGCAGACTGAGCAGCTTTTATTTCCAGTTCACAAATTTTATCTTGTTACTCCGGGTGCCTTTACTTAAACAATGGCGACCGGGAGATGGCTTATGAAACTCCCACGAGGGGCGGAGTTTGTAAAGGGCACCAAGATTTTACACTCCTTCCTCCTTAGACTTCTGAAAAAAATCGCGAGTGGAGGAATTTAAGTTTAGAGTGTGTGCCTTGCAGTGGGTACTCCTTCATATCACTTCGGGTTATCGGAAGAAACGGAACAATGCTTGTCGCAGTTCTTGCGCTTAAGATAGCGCTATAGCAAGGGCAGGATTGGTATAGAGAGGCTGTCTGATGCCTCAGCTGGGAACGAGGGTCTCGCTTTCAAGCTGAGCTGTAGAGAGAGTTAGGCAATACCGAAATTCCTCTCATACTTATTCAATAATTTCTGACATCATAAAAATAAAGAAGTTACTCTTTAAAATTTAAAGAGACAGTAACACTTGCTATATGTTGATTTTTATTAACAACATGTTAAGCCTATCAATTATTCTGCCATATGTGAGTCAGATTTATTAAGTAAGTGTAAATTACATTTGATAACACACATGCAGTTCCCTGCGGTTCCCCGCAAATTCCATCTGGAGTTGCTGACGCAGAGATATCGCTTTTTATTTAATTATTCTGCCATAGGTGAGGCAGATTGATTAAGCAAGTGTACATTAAATTTTCTATCACACATGCAGTGCCCTGCTGTTCCTTGCAATTTCCATCTGGAATTGCTGCACAAGACATCACTTCTTTAATGTCATGGCGATACATGTGAACAAAGAATTAACGTTTCTGATAAATTCTGCAATGTTTGCATGCTAATTTAGCTTACCTTCTGCACAAAGAAATAAAAAGTTACTTTTTAAAATTTAAAGACACAGTAACGTTTTTTATGTGCTAATTCTGTTAAAGAATCCAGCTGTTTATTTGTGTAATCCATCCTTTACGATTCAAGGTGGTCCAAGAGGCCATGCTAGAGGTCTCTTGTTTTAGGCTTGGATTCCATTGTGGTTCTACCAATCCGCTTCTATTTCTCATTTATTGAGAAATCTTTAGTTGATGAGGATAGACTTGTCCCAAACCTTATTCTTCTAGGCACATACTGCTTAGGAGCATAGTGACAATGGTCAAATATACAACAATTTTCTCCTAAGGTGTTACAAAAAAAATGTATAGCCCAGATGGAGTTGCCCTGCCTTTAATACATTGTCTATTCTTTTCCCCACGCTGTTGGAAAAAGTGTGCAGGAGGTCTTCTTCACTCAGGATAGTGTGATTGACTCAGTGGTGGTTATTTTGAATGTTTCTTCCCTGCAGCTAAGGAGGAAGATATTTCGGTAATACCGGATAAGGATGAGGTAGATACCTTTATCTGATCAGGAGCTTCTTGAGGAAGTTTTAGCTACTCTGGGTGGCTTCGACACCAAGAGGAAAATAGAATCCCCTCGTTGGTTTAGAGTTTTTTAACACAAAGGATAGTAGTTCCTTCGGGACTCTATACAGATGACGGACCCTATGATTAATAGTTAGAGGGTCTACATTGTCAACCTGCGGTTGGTGTGACTACTGTTTCCAGTGCGGCGGCGTACTGGCTTGTTGCGTTGTCCATCTTCTATGGACAGACACCCCTTTTGCAGGAATAGAAGAAGGGCCTTCAAGTGAGTAGGCTCCTTTAATGTAATATAGTGAAAAGGGAAATTCTTTTATTCCTTCTACCAAGCACGGAGACCCTATCGGATTTAGAATAGGGGAAATCAGTTTAAGAAGCTTGATGCTGACACAACATGAGGGGCATGCACCCGACCCGTAAGGGGGCAGGTTCTCCTTCTCAATCAAGTTCGGTTTTGTGATCATTATCTGTTCGTGGATCCCAAAAAGTAGGGAACCTTCAGAACCAAATTTCTCAGGGTTCCGTCTTTCAAGATGGAAAATATTTGTACCATTGGTTCAGGATGGTCTATTTATGACAATAGTGGTTTTAAAGGACACATATCTACAGGTTCCTATCCACAGGGATCATCACAAGTTCTTAGGGTTTGCCTTTCTAGACAAACACTTCCAGTTTGTGGCTCTTCCTCTCGGTCTGACCACGGCTCCCAGAATCTTCATAAAGGTTCTGGGGTCTCTTCTGGTGGTACTAAGGCCACGGGGCATTGGGGTGCCACCTTATCTGGATGATATTCTAGTCCAGGCGCCATCTTTTCAACAAGCAGGATCCCTTACCGACATGGTGTTATCCTTCCTGAGAACTCACGGGTGGAAGGTAAATTTTGGAAAGAGTTCCTTAGTCCCAGATACAAGAGTGACTTTATTGGGAACCATAATAGATTCCACATATATGTAAGATTTTTCTGACAGAAGTCAGGAAATTAAAGATGTCTAACCCTTCAGTCCACTCCTCGGCCATCAGTGGCCTAGTGCATGGAGATAATCGGGCTGATGGTGGCAGCAATGGACATCATCCCGTTTGCTCGGTTCTACCTCAGACCTCTGCAGCTAAGCATGCTTAGGCAATGGAACAGAGATTATGCAGATTTGTCTCCTCGACTGGAGCAGGAGACGAGGGACTCGCTTCAATGGTGGTTGTTTCTGGATCATCTCGTCCAGGCGCCATCTTTTCAACAAGCAGGATCCCTTACCGACGTGGTGTTATCCTTCCTGAGAACTCACTGGTGGAAGGTAAATTTGGGAAAGAGTTCCTTAGTCCCAGATACAAACGGCAGCCTTCTAGGATGGGGAGCTGTCTGGGGTTCCCTAATGGCTTAGGGACTTTGGACTCAGTTGGAGTCTATTCTCCCATTAACATCCTGGAACTGAGAGTGATCTTCAATGCTCTTCTTTATTTACAGGGCCATGGGAGGTAGAGGACCTCCTAAACCTGGGAACTACCTTGCTGCCAGGCAGAAGATGAGGTAAGTGCTGACTTTATTTCTGGGGAGAGAAGGATCTCAGAAAAAGTTTGGACACTTTCTTTATTTAGACCTCATTGAACTTGGGCTCAGTTTCTCCTCGTCTATCAGGAGACGTTATGGCAGCTAGAATGCAGGCACTGGGTGACATGTGTCTCATCTCCTGGCGGTCTCATTTAATAATAGAGCCGACCGTGAGATTAAATTGAATGTGCTCTAAAGGATTTCTCTGTCATATAGCACTATCAGACTGAACAGCTGTTAAAAATTAAGCTGTTCAGTCTGTTCTCTTGCTCCCGGTGGCTATACTTAGAGATAGCAGACTGAGCAGCTTTTATTTCCAGTTCACAAATTTTATCTTGTTACTCCGGGTGCCTTTACTTAAACAATGGCGACCGGGAGATGGCTTATGAAACTCCCACGAGGGGCGGAGTTTGTAAAGGGCACCAAGATTTTACACTCCTTCCTCCTTAGACTTCTGAAAAAAATCGCGAGTGGAGGAATTTAAGTTTAGAGTGTGTGCCTTGCAGTGGGTACTCCTTCATATCACTTCGGGTTATCGGAAGAAACGGAACAATGCTTGTCGCAGTTCTTGCGCTTAAGATAGCGCTATAGCAAGGGCAGGATTGGTATAGAGAGGCTGTCTGATGCCTCAGCTGGGAACGAGGGTCTCGCTTTCAAGCTGAGCTGTAGAGAGAGTTAGGCAATACCGAAATTCCTCTCATACTTATTCAATAATTTCTGACATCATAAAAATAAAGAAGTTACTCTTTAAAATTTAAAGAGACAGTAACACTTGCTATATGTTGATTTTTATTAACAACATGTTAAGCCTATCAATTATTCTGCCATATGTGAGTCAGATTTATTAAGTAAGTGTAAATTACATTTGATAACACACATACAGTTCCCTGCGGTTCCCCGCAAATTCCATCTGGAGTTGCTGACGCAGAGATATCGCTTTTTATTTAATTATTCTGCCATAGGTGAGGCAGATTGATTAAGCAAGTGTACATTAAATTTTCTATCACACATGCAGTGCCCTGCTGTTCCTTGCAATTTCCATCTGGAATTGCTGCACAAGACATCACTTCTTTAATGTCATGGCGATACATGTGAACAAAGAATTAACGTTTCTGATAAATTCTGCAATGTTTGCATGCTAATTTAGCTTACCTTCTGCACAAAGAAATAAAAAGTTACTTTTTAAAATTTAAAGACACAGTAACGTTTTTTATGTGCTAATTCTGTTAAAGAATCCAGCTGTTTATTTGTGTAATCCATCCTTTACGATTCAAGGTGGTCCAAGAGGCCATGCTAGAGGTCTCTTGTTTTAGGCTTGGATTCCATTGTGGTTCTACCAATCCGCTTCTATTTCTCATTTATTGAGAAATCTTTAGTTGATGAGGATAGACTTGTCCCAAACCTTATTCTTCTAGGCACATACTGCTTAGGAGCATAGTGACAATGGTCAAATATACAACAATTTTCTCCTAAGGTGTTACAAAAAAAATGTATAGCCCAGATGGAGTTGCCCTGCCTTTAATACATTGTCTATTCTTTTCCCCACGCTGTTGGAAAAAGTGTGCAGGAGGTCTTCTTCACTCAGGATAGTGCCCTGCTGTTCCTTGCAATTTCCATCTGGAATTGCTGCACAAGACATCACTTCTTTAATGTCATGGCGATACATGTGAACAAAGAATTAACGTTTCTGATAAATTCTACAATGTTTGCATGCTAATTTAGCTTACCTTCTGCACAAAGAAATAAAAAGTTACTTTTTAAAATTTAAAGACACAGTAACGTTTTTTATGTGCTAATTCTGTTAAAGAATCCAGCTGTTTATTTGTGTAATCCATCCTTTACGATTCAAGGTGGTCCAAGAAGCCATGCTAGAGGTCTCTTGTTTTAGGCTTGGATTCCATTGTGGTTCTACCAATCCGCTTCTATTTCTCATTTATTGAGAAATCTTTAGTTGATGAGGATAGACTTGTCCCAAACCTTATTCTTCTAGGCACATACTGCTTAGGAGCATAGTGACAATGGTCAAATATACAACAATTTTCTCCTAAGGTGTTACAAAAAAAATGTATAGCCCAGATGGAGTTGCCCTGCCTTTAATACATTGTCTATTCTTTTCCCCACGCTGTTGGAAAAAGTGTGCAGGAGGTCTTCTTCACTCAGGATAGTGTGATTGACTCAGTGGTGGTTATTTTGAATGTTTCTTCCCTGCAGCTAAGGAGGAAGATATTTCGGTAATACCGGATAAGGATGAGGTAGATACCTTTATCTGATCAGGAGCTTCTTGAGGAAGTTTTAGCTACTCTGGGTGGCTTCGACACCAAGAGGAAAATAGAATCCCCTCGTTGGTTTAGAGTTTTTTAACACAAAGGATAGTAGTTCCTTCGGGACTCTATACAGATGACGGACCCTATGATTAATAGTTAGAGGGTCTACATTGTCAACCTGCGGTTGGTGTGACTACTGTTTCCAGTGCGGCGGCGTACTGGCTTGTTGCGTTGTCCATCTTCTATGGACAGACACCCCTTTTGCAGGAATAGAAGAAGGGCCTTCAAGTGAGTAGGCTCCTTTAATGTAATATAGTGAAAAGGGAAATTCTTTTATTCCTTCTACCAAGCACGGAGACCCTATCGGATTTAGAATAGGGGAAATCAGTTTAAGAAGCTTGATGCTGACACAACATGAGGGGCATGCACCCGACCCGTAAGGGGGCAGGTTCTCCTTCTCAATCAAGTTGGGTTTTGTGATCATTATCTGTTTGTGGATCCCAAAAAGTAGGGAACCTTCAGAACCAAATTTCTCAGGGTTCCGTCTTTCAAGATGGAAAATATTTGTACCATTGGTTCAGGATGGTCTATTTATGACAATAGTGGTTTTAAAGGACACATATCTACAGGTTCCTATCCACAGGGATCATCACAAGTTCTTAGGGTTTGCCTTTCTAGACAAACACTTCCAGTTTGTGGCTCTTCCTCTCGGTCTGACCACGGCTCCCAGAATCTTCATAAAGGTTCTGGGGTCTCTTCTGGCGGTACTAAGGCCACGGGGCATTGGGGTGCCACCTTATCTGGATGATATTCTAGTCCAGGCGCCATCTTTTCAACAAGCAGGATCCCTTACCGACATGGTGTTATCCTTCCTGAGAACTCACGGGTGGAAGGTAAATTTGGGAAAGAGTTCCTTAGTCCCAGATACAAGAGTGACTTTATTGGGAACCATAATAGATTCCACATATATGTAAGATTTTTCTGACAGAAGTCAGGAAATTAAAGATGTCTAACCCTTCAGTCCACTCCTCGGCCATCAGTGGCCTAGTGCATGGAGATAATCGGGCTGATGGTGGCAGCAATGGACATCATCCCGTTTGCTCGGTTCTACCTCAGACCTCTGCAGCTAAGCATGCTTAGGCAATGGAACAGAGATTATGCAGATTTGTCTCCTCGACTGGAGCAGGAGACGAGGGACTCGCTTCAATGGTGGTTGTTTCTGGATCATCTCGTCCAGGCACCATCTTTTCAACAAGCAGGATCCCTTACCGACATGGTGTTATCCTTCCTGAGAACTCACTGGTGGAAGGTAAATTTGGGAAAGTGTTCCTTAGTCCCAGATACAGACGGCAGCCTTCTAGGATGGGGAGCTGTCTGGGGTTCCCTAATAGCTTAGGGACTTTGGACTCAGTTGGAGTCTATTCTCCCATTAACATCCTGGAACTGAGAGTGATCTTCAATGCTCTTCTGGCCTGGCCTCAGTTAGCTTTGGCCCAGTTTATCAGGTTCCAGTCGGACAACATAACTTCAGTGGCTTACATCAATCATCAGGGAGGAACGAGGAGTTCCTTAGCGATGACCGAGGTAGCCAAGATAATTCAGTGGGCAGAGGCCCATTCTTTGGTGATCCACTTCCCAGGGGCGAACTTTCTGAGCAGGCTGACCTTTCATCCGAGGGAGTGGGAACTCCATCCGGAAGTGTTCTCCAGCCTGACTCTCAAATGGGGTCAGCCAGAGTTAGATCTCATGGCATCTCGACAGTATGCCAAGCTCCCAAGATATGGGTTGAGGTCCAGGGACCCCCAGGCGGAACTGATAGATGCTCTGGCGGTTTCTTGGACTTTCAGTCTAGCATACCTATTTCCTCCATTTGCGCTTTATCCTCGGGTCATTGCTCGAATCAAACAGGAGAGGTGCGTCGGTAATTCTCATTGCTCCAGCTTGGCCTCGCAGGATTTGGTATGCAGATCTGGTGGACATGTCATCTCTGCCACCTTGGAGACTTCCGTTGAGGAAGGACCTTCTAATGTAATGGCCCTTCCTTCACCCAAATCTAGTTTCTCTGAAACTGACTGCTTGAAGATTAAATGCTTAATTTTGTCCAAGCGGGGGTTTTCTGACTCGGTCATAGAGACCATGCTTCAGGCTCGTAAGCCTGTAACTAGAAAGATTTACCATAAAATATGGCGTAAATATCTTTATTGGTGTGAATCCAAGGGCTACTCATGGAGTAGAGTTAGGATTCCTAGAATTTTGTACAGATGTACAATTCTTTTGTCAGGCCTTTGTCAGGATCAGGCCTGTGTTTAAACCAGTTACTCCTTCATGGAGTCTTAATTTAGTTCTTAAAGTTCTTCAAGGGGCTCCGTTTGAGCCTATGCATTCCTTATTATCTTGGAAAGTTTTGTTTCTTGTTGCGCTTTCTTCCACTCGGAGAGTGTCAGAGCTCTCGGCATTACAGTTCGAGTCTCCTTACCTTATTTTCCATTCAGATAAGGTAGTTTTACATACTAAATTAGGATTTCTTCCTAAAAGTAGTTTCTGATTGGAACATTAATCAGGAGATGGTTGTTCCTTCTTTGTGCCCTAATCCTTCTTCTGCACAATTTGGATTTGGTCTGTGTTTTTAAAACTTTTTCCTGCAGACGACTAAGGACTTTCGTCAGTCTTCTTCTTTGTTTGTGGTTTTCTCAGGAAAACGTAAGGGACAGAAAGCTATGACTACTTCTCTTTCTTTTTGTCTGTAGAGTATCATACGTTTTACATATGAGACTGCTGGACAGCAGTCTCCAGAAAGAGTTACGGCGCATTCCACGAGGGATGTTGCTTCCTCATGGACATTCAAAAATGAGGCTTCTGTGGAACAGATTTGCAAGGCTGCAAATTGGTCTTCTCTTCACACTTTTTCAAAGTTTTACAAATTTGACTTTTTTATCTCGGTGGAGGCCGTTTTTGTTGGAGGAAAGGTTCTTCAAGCAGTGGTGCCTTCCATTTAGGTTCCCTGTCTTGTCCCTCCCGTATTATCGGTGTTCTCTAGCTTGGGTATTGAATCTCATTAGTAATTAAGATGATCCGTGGACTCATCGTGTCTTAAAAAAGAAAAGAAAATTTATGCTTACCTGTTAAATGTATTTCTTTTTTGATACGATGAGTCCACGGCCCGCCCTGGTTCTTTTAGACAGGTTGTGGGTTATTGTAAACCTCAGACACCTCTGCACCCTGGTTGTTCCTCTCTCTACCTAACTTCGGTCGAATGACTGGAGTGGGAGTGAAGCGAGGAGCTATTTAACAGCTTTGCTGTGGTGCTCTTTGCCTCCTCTTGTTGAACAGGAGGTGAATGTCCCATTAGTAATTAAAATGATCCGTGGACTCATCGTGTCAAAAATAAATAAATTTATCAGGTAAGCATAAATTTTATTTTTATTAGGCTTTATTTTCTGACACATATTTACTTGATAAAACAATACAAGTTTAAACTGAAAGTAAGGCTGAATTTTCTATTTTAGCAGCTTATTAATTTCCCCTTTGCTTTAAAATAAAACAATGCAACATTTTAAACTGTCAGGTTTGAAAAAATGGTTATTTCTGGTACACAGTGTACCAGGAAGTAGTGCCTCTCTGTGTCGCAGCAGTAATTTGAGCTCAGCAGTTGTGGTCACATGACCGGCTTTACTTTATAAAGTTTCTGAGGAAAAAGTTGTTTTTCTCCATTTCTGGGTGATCCCGTCTTAATTGGTAGCGGTAAGGCACCTCAGTAATTAAGTAATTGAGGTGTGGGGTTGCCTGAGGGGTATTTTAGAAGTTTATTTGATGTTTATTAAATGTTTTTTCTTAACTTTTTTCACGTAATTTTAGCTGTGGATCGATCCTAATTTGGGATAAAATTTAAAGTGAAAGCTTATTTTAATTGAATATTAAAATCTTTTAAACTTATCTGTACATGTTTATTTACTGTTTCACAACATGTCTGATATGGAGCAAGAGTCTGCTCTCATGAATTCATGCTTAATATGTTTAGATGCACAAATTTGCTGCTCCTATGCAATTTTGTTCTTTATGTGTCAAGAAAACCTTGCAAAATAAAGGTAACATTTATGAGCCTAAGGTCTCTCAGGATGATGCTGTTAAAATAATACCTCAGCTTTCTCCTGCTATGTCCCAAGCCTCAATGGTGTCACATGCAGTACCCTGCGGTTCCGCTATAACTCCTAGTGGAGTTAATTTAAAAGCAAAAATTGCTGCCCAGGTATCTTCAGCTGTATCTGCGGCATTAGCTGCCATTTCCAGGAAATCTAGAAATTCAGAAAGTAAGGTGCCTATCCTCAGTTCTGATTCCCATGTTGCCCTTTCTCATAAGTCTGATGAGGAAGATACATCGGGACTTTCTGAGGGTGAAATCTCAGATTCGGACAGTATAATTCCTTCTTCTGAGACTGAGGTGGTATCCTTCAGATTTAAGCTTAAACACCTTTTTGTATTGTTAAAGGAGGTTTTAGCTACTTTAGATGAACCCTTTCATTGTCACTCCTAAGAAATCTAGTAAACTTAATAGTTTCTTTGATGAACCTTCCACTTCTGAGTTTTTTCCTGTGCCAGACTGTGCTAGGGAGATTATCTCACAGGAATGGGAGAAACCAGGGGTGCCTTTTTCCCTGTCTCCCATTTTTAAGAAAATGTTTCCTGTCGAGGACTCCTTTAAAGACCCTTGGTATACTGTACCAAAAGTTGAAGGGGCCATTTCCACTCTGGCTACGAGAACCACTATTCCTATTGAGGATAGCTGCTCTTTTAAGGATCCGATGGACAAGAAGCTGGAGGCTTATTTGAAAAAGATTTATGTTCATCAAGGTCTCCAATGGCAACCTGCAGTGTGTATTGCCACTAGGGCTGCAGCTAACAATTATTTTCATAATCGATTAATCGGCCGATTATTTTTTTTTTATTAATCGACTAATCGAATTAAAAAAAAATCAACTTTTATTTAAAATAAAAATCCACATACTGAGTGTTATAAATATAAACTTCAGACTACAAATGTACATTAATACAACTGATGGTCCAATGTTTAAGCAGCATACCACATTTTTATAATTAGGCAAAACAAAACCACAAACTGTTTGAAAAGAGGTAGAACTAGTAAGAGATAAAACACCACTGTTTATAACATTCTGTTATTCATTCTTTCAGAAACTTTGCATTGAAATGCAAAAATGGCAACATAACCACATGCTCCTGGCTGAGGCTGGCTCTCTTTTTTTTGCAGCTATTTTGCCTGCAGCAGAGAAGAGGCTCAGTAGGCGTTGAGGTGCCTGAGATGCATGAGGAAGGGTTTTGCCAATTTCACCCAGGTGGGCTTTTTATCTTTGTTAGCTCTTCACCAATGCAAGTGGCCTCTTAACAACGAAAGGCTGGACTTTATGCTGACATAAAAATATCTTGAATATCTATATGCAATGGCAAACAACCAGCTATAAGGTTAGGGGAACAAATATCTAGTCCACTCTTAAAATAACAGATATATACTTACAGAGGTTGAATTGGGTACATATTCCAATTAATTCAAAATATTTTTTTAAAAAAAGGCAAAAGGGCTAAAGACTATATATCAGTAACAGGACACAGTCTTACACATTTATCTATAGAGTACATATAATCAGCAATAGCAAGTGATCCGCAAAAAACCTGTGCAAACAGGTAATAGTGACATTAATTCATATAACAAATGCCATCAATCTAGGATTAGGTGTAAATAACAAGCTTGGCGCTATATCATGCAAAGCATAGCCCCAAATCACCTGATTTAATATAAACAATCCAAATTATGACTCCTATTTTATTTCTGGGTTGCATATAAGCCAGGAGTAGTTGTAGACTTAAATAGAAACTTATACTGTCCTGAAAAAGTGAAAAGTAAAATGTCTGTAGACATCCTTTAGGCTAAGGGCATAACTATAAAACACAATACCATGTGCAGGAGCTCATTGGAGTGAAGCAGCTGGTGCTGTGCGCAGACCAACTAATTGCAAACCAACTAATCGATTATGAGATTAGTTGACAACTATTTTCATAATCGATTATTATCGATTATGCCGATTAGTTGTTGCAGCTCTAATTGCCACTGTTACTAGTGCGGAATCTTATTAGTTTGATGCTTTGTCTGATTCTCTTAAAGTAGATGAAATTCAAGATAGGCTTAAAGCTCTTTAGTTGGCCAATTCCTTTATTGCAGATGCCATTTTACAGGTTGTTAGTCTAGGAGCTAAAACTTCAAGTTTTGCTGTCCTAGCCCACAGGGCGTTATGGTTGAAATCCTGGTCTGCGGACATTTCCTCTAAAGTCAAGCTTCTGGCGATTCCTTACAAGGGCAAAATCTTGTTTGGACCCGGTTTGGCAGAAATGATCTCTGATATTATGGGTGGAAAAGGGTTTTTTTCTACCTCAAGATAAGAAGAATAGGCTTAAAGGACATCAAAGTAATTTTTGTTACTTTCGTAGCATCAGAGGAAAGCCTTCCCCGTCTTCTTCCAAGCAGGAACAATCCAAGTCTTCTTGGAAACCCAATCAGTCTTGGAACAAGGGGAACAATTAAAGAAAGCTATAGCTGATTCCAAATCAGCCTGAAGGGTTTGCCCTCGATCCGGGATCTGATCAGGTGGGGGGCAGACTTTCTCAGTTCTCTCAAGCCTGGATACGAGATGTCCCAGATCCCTGGACTGTGGACATAGTATCCCAGGGTTACAAATTGGTCTCAGGTTCTACTCCAACCTATTTGTGGTTCCTAAAAAAGAGGGAACTTTCCGTCCCATTCTAGACTTGAAGTGTCTAAAGAAGTTTCTCAAATTTCCATCCTTTAAGATTTAGACTATACGCTCCATTCTTCCTTTAGAAGAAGAGGATCAGTTCATGACAACCATAGACCTAAAGGATGCGTATCTTCATGTTCCTATTCACATGGACCATCACAGATTCCTGAGATTTGCCTTTCTGGACAAACATTTCCAGTTCGTGGCCCTTCCATTTGGTCTAACCACGGCTCCCAGAATTTTTTCAAAGGTTCTGGGGGCTCTTTTGGAAGTGATCCATTCTCATGGAATTGCTGTGGCACCCTACCTGGACGACATATTGGTTCAGGTGCCATCTTTTCAAGAAGCAAAATCTCACACAGAGATATTGTTGTCTTTTCTTCGTTCCCATGGATTGAATGTGAATCTGGAAAAAAGCTCCCTTTCCCCTGCTACAAGAGTAGTGTTGTTAGGGACCATAATAGATTCCCTATTGGTGAAGATTTTTCTGACAGAGGTCAGGAAAAACAAAATAATTTCCTCTTGCTTCTTCTCTACAGGCTACTGCTTATCCTACAGTGGTTCAATGTATGGAGATAATCGGTCTGATGGTGGCTTCCATGGACATCATTCCTTTACTTCAATTCCATTTGAGAGCTCTCCAGTTGTGCATGCACAGACAATGGAATGGCGACCATGCGGATCTATCTCAGAGAATAGAGTAAGATCAGTCATCAAGGGACTCTTTCCCATGGTGGATTTCTCAGGAACATCTGTCTCAGGGCACATGCTTTCGGAAACCTTCCTAGGTGATTGTGACCATGGACGCCAGCCTGCTGGGCTGGGAAGCAGTCTGGAACTTGTTAAAAGCTCAGGGCCTTTGGACTCGGGAGGAGTCTGCTCTTCCCATCAACATCTTGGAGTTGAGGGTGATTTACAATGCTCTATTGGATTGGCCTCAGTTGTCCTCAGCCCAGTTTATCAGGTTCCAGTCAGACAACATAACCTCTGTGGCTTACATCAATCACCAGGGAGAAACTCAGAGTTCCTTAGCCATGAAGGAGTTTACTCGGATTCTTCAGTGGGCAGAGACCCACAATTGCTGTCTACCTGCCATCCACATTCCAGGAGTAGACAACTGGGAAGCAGATTTTCTGAGCAGACAGACTTTTCATCCCGGGGAGTGGGAACTCCATCCGGGGGTGTTTTCCAGCTTAGTCCTCAAATGGGGGGTGCCGGAGTTAGATCTGATGGCGTCCCATCAGAACACCAAGCTTCCAAGGTACGGTTCAAAGTCAAGAGATCTGCAGGCCGTTCTGATAGATGTTCTGGCAGTTCTTTGGGTTTTCAGGTTGGCATACCTGTTTCCTCCGTTTGCTCTCCTTCCACGAGTCATTGCTTGTATGAAACAGGAGAGGGCTTTGGTTATTCTAATAGCCCCTGTGTGGCCTCGCAGGATCTGGTTTGCAGACCTAGTGGAGATGTCATCTTTCCCACCTTGGAGACTACCTCTGACGAAGGACCTCCTGATTCACGGTCCCTTCCTTCATCCAAATCTCGTTTCTCTGAAGCTGACTGCTTGGAGATTGAATGCTTAATTCTGTCTAAGCGTGGTTTTTCTGAGTCGGTCATTGAGACCATGATTCAGGCTCGCAAGATTGTTACTAGAAAGATTTACCATAAGATATGACGTAAATATCTTTATTGGTGTGAATCCAAGGGCTACTCTTGGAGTAGAATTAGAATTCCTAGAATTTTATCTTTTCTTCAGGAAGGCCGGGAGAAGGGATTGTCAGTCAGTACCCTGAAGGGTTAATTTTCTGCTTTATCAGTTTTACTACATAAACGTTTGGCGGATGTGCCAGATGTGCAATCTTTTTGTCAGGCCTTGGTCAAAATCAGGCCTGTCTTTATGTCTGTTGCTCCTTCTTGGAGCCTTAACCTTGTTCTTAAAGTTTTACAACTGGCTCTGTTTGAGCTGTTGCATTCCATAGACATTAAGTTGTTATCTTGGAAGGTTTTGTTTCTTGTTGCTATCTCTTCTCCTCGAAGAGTCTTGGAACTCTCAGCTCTGCAGTGTGATTCCTCTTATCTTATTTTTCATGCCGATAAGGCGGTTCTTTGTACTAAGTTAGGTTTCCTTCCTAAGGTTGTCTCTAATAGAAATATCAATCAGGAAATTGTTGTTTCCTCTCTGTGTCCTAATCCTTCTTCTTCCAAAGAACGTTTGTTACACAATTTTAATGTTGTACATGATCTTAAACTCTACTTACAGGCGACTAAGGATTTTTGCCAGTCCTCTGCCCTCTTCGTCTGTTTTTCTGGGAAACGTAAAGGTCAGAAAGCTACTGCTACTACTCTTTCTTTTTGGTTACGAAGTATAATTCTTTTGGCTTATGAGACTGCTGGACAGCAGCCTCCTGGGAGAATTACAGCTCATTCCACAAGAGCTGTTTCCTCTTCTTGGGCTTTCACAAATGAAGCAACAAACAAATTTGCAAGGCTGCATCTTTGTCTTCTCTACAAACTTTTTCAAAATGTTCCAAATTTGATATTTTTGCCTTGGCTAAGTCTTCTTTTAGGAGAAAGGTTCTTCAAGCCGTGGTGCCTTCTGTTTAGGACTGCCTGTCTTGTCCCTCCCTATTTATCCATGTCCTATAGGTTGGGTATTGGTTCCTAACAGTAATTACTCAAGCCATGGATTCACCATATCTTAGGAAAGAAAAATAAAATGTATGCTTACCTGATAAATGTATTTATTTCCGGATATGGTGAGTCCACGGCCCCACCCTTTATTTTAAGACAGTTGTTCTTTTTACTATAACCTCAGGCATCTCTACACCTTGTGTTACTCCTTTTTCACAATTTTTCACCCATAAAAATACTACACAAAATTGATGCAGAAATAAGAATGATCATAACTAAATAGTAGAATTAAATGTTTAGTTCATGGCTCTTTTAGAAAAGATTATCGGTTTGAGTACCTCAATTAAAAAGAATATGGACAAAAAAATTGTTAATATCAGCTTTTAAATAAAAAACAAGGATATTTACGGTTTCAGTAGTTACTTAAAAGGATATTAAAGTTGCATATATTAATTAACAAACATAAAACAGCATTCCAATATCTATTATTTATTTTGATTACTGTTTGTTTTTTTTAATTGTGCTTCTTCCATGCTCCCCAGAGATGATGGAAGTCAGATTCTGAATTTAAAGGGACATGAAACCCAATGTGTTTCTTTCAAGAAAAGTTACTTCATTTTCTTGGTATCCTGTATTGAATGAGCAGAAGTGCACTACTCTGAGCTAGCTGAACACATATGGTGAGCCAATGAAAAAAAGGCATATAGGAGCAACCACCAATTAGCAGCTAGCTCCTAGTAGTGCATAGCTGCTCCTGAGTCTACCTATGGAGACTGAAGACGCTACATAGTTTGTGTTTTTTTCTTTGAATGTGATTCCTACTATATCTCTCGTCTTCACCATCTCTCTTCTCTTGGTTGAACAATAAAACTAGAATAAGGTGGAGTATGGGAGGAGGAAATGTATTCAGTTTAAATGTTTTTTTTACATGATACGATGAGTCCACGGATTTCATCCTTACTTGTGGGATATCGCCTCCTGGTCAGCAGGAGGAGGCAAAGAGCACCACAGCAGAGCCGCATATATAGCTCCTCCCTTCCCTCCCACTCCAGTCATTCTATTTGCCTGTGTTAGTGATAGGAAGAGGCAGAGTGAGGTGTTAGTTATAGTTTCTTTAAAGGGACAGTCTACACCTTAGTCATCTTAAAGTCTTACCTTAGATTAAGCTGCAAATAGCTTCCTGCACCCATTCTATATCATGCAGCAGGAAACATAAAAAAAGTTATTTTAAAATGAATAGTGTTTATGGCCAGTTTGACATGACTGCCAAGCTCAGCCCACTGATGACATCACAATCTGGGCTGCATCTAGGCAGTTTGCTGAATAACATTGACAGTCTGTTGAATCCAACTGGTGAGCCTTTTGTGATTGGATGCCATATGCAACCCAGATTGTGATGTCATCAGTGGGCTGAGCTTGGAAGTCATTTCAAAGTCGCCAGAAACACTATTAATTTTAAAATAACTTTTTTACTTTTCCTGCTGCAAGATATATAATGGGTGCAGGAGGCTATTTGCAGCTTAATCTAAGGTAAGACTTTAATATGACTAAGGTGTAGACTGTCCCTTTAATCAAGAGTTTATTATTTTTAAAGTAGTGCCACGGTGTGCTACTTTGCCCTGGGGTGTAGCCTAGACCAGATCAGTCTCTTCAGTAAAAAGAGAAGCATTTGGTGGCTTTAAAGCAATGGGAACTTGTGGGACATTATTCTCACTGTGCCTCCCATAGATGTATGCTGCCCTGTTTGCAAAAGTCTGAGGGAGTAAATCCTCAGTACTTTTTGTTTCCACAGGCCAATGTGAAGGGGAGGAAAGAACTTCACAAGCCGGGTGAGATGCCTTACTGACGGGCAGACGTCTAAGGTAGGTGCTGATTTTTATTTTCTGGAATGCACACAGAAAAGACTTAGCACTCTATTATTGAATATCCCTGGGATGGGGGTAAGTTTTAAACGGCAGTTCTGTAACTCAGAAGCAACACATCTCCCTCCCAGCGGCTTATAACTACTTTAACAGCTGACAGGGAGGGTTATCCTATTTCACTACTTAGATGTTATATAGGATTCTTGTGAGGGTAATGATGTGTTGCATATCCCTGTGTCTTACGCTTGCTATCGCTGCATTTGAAAGCCGACAGGCAGGGTGCTCCTATTTAGGCATCATGTGTTCTAACATAATGTTGTCTGTTAATGTTCCAATGTTTTTATTTTGTAACAATGGATTTGGGAACTGAATGGGAGATTTATCCTGTTTTAGTAATATTCGAGATTGTTGCATTTATACCGATGCCCCTGCTCACTTCGGCTTATGTTTCTCAGCCGACAGGGAAAATTATGTGTCCCATTCATGCATGTGTTTCACTTGTTGGGAGTTTACTGAGATGGCACCCGGCAGGGGGATTGGTGCCTTTCAGCTTGTGTTATTTGGGTACTGGCTGGGGCTCCCGGCGGCTCCATTTTGTTTGCCGCGCACAGGAGATTGAGCGATATGCCCACGATGGGCGGAGCTTTGTTACGCGCCATTGTGTGTGCTCCATTTGCCTCCTTATTGATCTTCTGGAGGCTCCATTTTTTCCTTCTCACTAATTGATTGCATGAGCTCGATATGACCACGATGGGCAGAGCTTTGTTCTCGATTGTCTGTAGACCAGATAAAGAGAGAGGCGTTCTTACGCTGTGTAAGAGACCTATCCTCCATGGGAGTAATTTGTCCCATCCCAATTCAGGGGCAGGGACAGGGCCTTTATTCAAATCTGTTTGTAGTTCACAAAACAGAGGGAACTTTCAGACCTATCTTAGATCTCAAGAATCTAAACGAGTTTCTTAGAGTTCCATCTTTCCGGATGGAAACTATTTGTACCATTCTTCCTTGATCCAGGAGGGTCAGTTTATGACTACTGTGGATCTAAAGGATGCATATCTTCATGTTCCTCTCAACAGAGATCGTCACAAGTTCCTGAGGTTTGCCTTTCTGGACAAACTTTTTCAGTTTGTGGCTCTTCCTTTCGGTCTGGCCACGGCTCCCAGGATTTTCACAAAAGTTCTGGTGTCTCTGCTGGCAGTTCTAAGACCGCGGGGAATTGCAGTGGCGCCTTATCTGGATGATATTCTGATCCAGGTGTTGTCTTATAAGCTAGCAAAGTCTCATAACGACATTGTTCTATCCTTCCTGAGGACTCACGGGTGGAAGGTGAATCTGGAAAAGAGTTCACTAGTTCCACAGACAAGGGTTCCTTTCTTGGGAACTCTAATCGACTCTCTCTCCATGTAAATCTTTTTGACGGAGGTCAGAAAGTTAAAGATTCTGAATACATGCCGAGCCCTTCAGACCAATCCTCGGCCGTCAGTGGCTCAGTGCATGGAGGTAATGGATTGATGGTAGCAGCAATGGACATCATTCCGTTTGCACGTTTTCATCTTACACCTCTGCAACTGAGCATGCTCAGACAGTGGAATGGAGATTATTCAAATTTATCTCCTCAGATAAATCTAGATCAGGAGACTCTCTTCTATGGTGGTTGTCGCTGGATCATCTATCCCAGGGGACATGTTTCCGCAGACCCTCATGGGTGATAGTGACGGGTGCCAACCTGTTGGGATGGGGAGCAGTCTGGAACTCCCTGAGGGCCCAGGGTGTATGGACTCGAGCAGAGTCTCTACTTTCCATTAATATCATGGAGTTGAGAGCAATATTCAAGTCTTTTCAGGCTTGGCATCAGTTGGCTTCGGCCAAGTTCTTCAGATTCCAGTTGGACTACATTCCGACTGTAGCTTACATCAATCATCAGGGAGGAACAAGGAGTTCCTTAGCGATGACAGAAGTATCCAAGATTGTTCAGTGGGCGAAGGCTCACTCTTGTTATCTGTCGGCGATCCACATTCCAGGTGTGGATAACTGGGGGACGGATTTTCTGAGCAGACAGACTTTCCATCCAGGAGAATGGGAACTTCATACGGAGGTATTTGACAACCTGATTCTCAGTTGGGGCAGGCCGTTGTTGGATCTTATGCCTTCTCGTCTGAATGCCAAGTTTCCGAGATACGGGTCCAGGTCCAGGGATCCTCAGGTCGGGCTGATAGATGCCTTGCCAGTACCTTGGTCTTTCAGCCTAGCTTATGTGTTCCCTCAGTTTGCTCTCCTTCTCCGGGTGATTGCTCGAGTCAAAAAGGTGAGGGCTTCGGTGATCCTCATTGTTTTCTGCGTGGCCTCGCAGGACTTGGTACGCCGATCTGGTGGGCATGTCATCTCAGCTACCGTGGTCGCTTCCATTGGGCAAGACCTTCTAATTCAGGGGTCTTTCCATCATCCGAATCTAGTTTCTCTGCAGCTAACTGCTTGGAGATTGAACGCTTAATATTGTCTAAGCGAGGATTTTCTGATTCGGTCATAGACACTTTGATTCAGGCACGTAAGCCTGTTACTAGAAATATTTACCATAAGATATGGCGTAAATATCTTTATTGGTGCGAATCCAGAGGCTACTCATGAAGTAGGGTTAGGATTCCCAGGATTTTGTCTTTTCTCCAAGAAGGATTGGAGAAAGGGTTGTCAGCTAGTTCCTTAAAGGGACAGATTTCTGATTTGTCTATTTTGTTACACAAGCGTCTGGCAGATGTTCCAGATGTTCAATCCTTTTGTCAGGCTCTGACTAGAATCGGGCCTGTGTTTAGAACTATTGCTCCTCTTTGGAGTTGATTTTAGTTCTTCAAGGGGTTCCGTTTGAACCTATGCATTCCATAGATATTAAGTTATTATCTTGGAAGGTTTTATTTTTGGTTGCTATTTCTTCTGCTCGCAGTGTATCTGAGCTTTCGGCATTACAATGTGATTCTCCTTATCTTGTATTCATTCAGATAAGGTGGTATTACGAACCAAACCTGGTTTTCTTCCTAAGGTTGTTTTCAAATACAAATATTAATCAGGAACTTGTTGTTCCTTCCTTGTGTCCTAATCCTTCTTCTAAAAAGGAGCGACTGTTATATAATTTGGACGTGGTCCGTGCCTTGAAGTTTTACTTGCTGGCTACTAAGGATTTTCGTCAATCGTCTTCCCAGTTTGTTGTGCTTTCTGGGAAACGTAGGGGTCAGTAAGCTATGGCTACCTCTCTTTCTTTTTGGCTGAAGAGTATCATCCAGTTTGCATATGAGACTGCTGGACAGCAGCCTCCTGAGCGAATTGCGGCTCCTTCCACTAGGGCTGTGGCTTCCTCATGGGCATTCAGAAATTTTGCAACTTGGTCGTTTCTTCACACTTTTTCCAAATTTTCCAAATTTTATACTTTTGTCTTGTCTGAGGCTGTTTTTGGGAGGAATGTTCTTCAAGCAGTGGTGCCTTCCATTTAGGTTCCCTGTCTTGTCCCTCCCTTTTCATCCGTGTGCTATAGCTTTGGTATTGTATCCCACAAGTAAGGATGAAATCCGTGGACTCATCGTATCTTGTAAAAGAAAAGGAAATTTATGCTTACCTGATAAATTTGTTTCTTTTACGATACGATGAGTCCACGGCCTGCCCTGTTATTTTGAGACAGGTTATTTTCTTTTTGTTAAGCTTCAGGCACCTCTGCACCTTGACTTTTCATTTATCTTCCTAACTTTGGTCGAATGACTGGAGTGGGAGGGAAGGGAGGAGCTATATATGCGGCTCTGCTGTGGTGCTCTTTGCCTCCTCCTGCTGACCAGGAGGCGATATCCCACAAGTAAGGATGAAATCCGTGGACTCATCGTATTGTAAAAGAAACAAATTTATCAGGTAAGCATAAATTTCCTTTTTCTCCATGTGGGAATTCTGCTCAGTCGTCATGCAATCACGAATGAATGGGAAAAAAACCTGACATGACATGTTGGAAATGATTGATTTGCTGGTTACTTGCATAAACTAATAAAAAAATGGAGTCTAATCTGTTTAATATTGTTTGTGCTTATTTTTTATCAGCATACTCGGAGATGAGGTCATTGGCATCTGGCCACGTAATGCAGAGAAAGCAGATGTCAACTGTGCCTGTGTGTCCCACGCTGGGCTGAATATTGTCACAGGAGATGACTTTGGACTAGTAAAACTTTTTGACTTCCCTTGTACTGAAAAGTTTGTAAGTGTAGTTCATATTTTTATGATATAGATAAGGAATTAAAGAGGTAATCTAATGGAAAAATAAAATGCTGTAATTCAGTAGAGCATCTGCTTTAACATCAGTGTGTTTAACCAAACATGAAACCCAATCTTTTTTCTTTCATGATTCATGATTTTAACCAATGTTCCAATTTACTTATATTATCCAATTTGTTTTATTCTCCTGGCAACCGTTGTTAAAAAGGATACCTAGGTAAGCTCAGGAGCTGCTAATTGGTGACTGCACATTTATGCCTCATGTTATTGTGCATTGCTACTTCTTCAACAAAGGATACCAAGAGTATGAAGCAAATTAGATAACAGAAGTAAATTGGAAAGTTGCTTAAAATGGCATTCTCTATCTAAATCATGAAAGAAAAACTTTGGGCTTCTTGTCCCTTTAATTACATAGCTTGGCGCTGCAACATCTGCTCAGGTGTCCTGAAGCTCAGTTGCTAAATTTTGAGTTTGCAGGACGCTAATTCTTTCTTTAAAATATTTTCATGTAGAGTTAAAGATATTAAAAATATTTCTTTCATACAGATGGTGAGAGTCCACAATCCATTTCTACTTGGTTTTATTCTTCGCTACCACTAGAAGGAGGCAAAGACCCCCAAACCCCAAGAGCTCTATAAAGCCACTATCACCTCACATTTACCTCAGTCTTTACTTTGCCTCTGCTGGAGGTGGTCGGAGAATGAAGACGTGCATATGATTCTTTAGAGAGAGGGGTTCTCAGAGTACAGTGCTTGTCAGAGGGATGTATATGGGGTATGGCTTGTGGTTCTTCTCTTTTGCCTCCTTCTATAGATCTACAATATACTCCTCATATTCCATAACCTCTGCTGATATGTTTCAGTACTGGTTTGGCTGTCTACTGTTTTTTTTTTATGGTGGTAAGTATAATTTTTTAACATGTAGACACTCTATAGCCTTATTATGGGCACTTATAGTGTGTGTGTGTATGTATATATATATATATATATATATATATATAATATATATGGCCCTGGGACAGAATCTTGACATTATTCTCCTTGCTGTTTGCATGTGTCATTGTTTATTGGCATGATTAGTTAACATTTTGCATGTCGGATTCTTGTTGAGTTAGCGCACATCATGTTTGACACTTGTTGGGACTGCGCTAGTCTTTTTTCGCACTTCAGCTAGATTACGCACGTTGGGTTAGCACAATTCTGATTTAGATTTTATAATATCTACTGTTACTGGTGGTAAGGGAGATTTTCTTCCTCAAGACCAGAAGTCTAAAGGGAACTTTAAGCTTCCAATCACTTTCACTCCTTTTGTCAGAATAAGGAACAAAAGGTTAATTCCTCTGCACAGAAGCAGGGTACCTCTAGCCTAGTCTGCAGGCCTAGTGCTAACTGGAACAGGTCTAAGCAGGCTAAGAAATCTATCCCTACTGCCAAATCTGCATTAATGTGCAGCCCTCAATCCAGAGGCTTGGTTTCAGTCTGTTCCAGTTCCCTGGGTTCTGAATATAGTTTCACAGAGTTATCAGATTGGTTGCAGAACAGAACCTCCCAGAGAGGTTTTTCTCATAAATTTTCCAAGGAATCCTGTAAAGGCTCAACCGTTTTTCTAGTTTCAGATCTGGAAACTGTAGGAGTGATTGTTCTGGTTCCTTTGCAGGAACATGGGATGGATTTTTATTCAAATCTCTTCATTGTTCCAACAAAAGGAATGTACTTTCAGACCAGTCCTGGATTTGAAAAATTTGAACAACTTTGTAAGAATTCCTTTTTTCAAAATGGAAACTATTTGGACTATTCTGCCTTTTAATCAGCAAGGTCAGTTTATGTCCACAATAGAATTAAAGGATACTTTTGTTAATGATCCAATACACAGGGAACAGTACCATAAAAAACAACAAAAGTTCAAATAAGCAAGGAAATGTTAAAGGAAAGTTCAAATAGGCAGAAAATCTACCTCAGGTGCTGGATTGCAGAGAATCACAGGATTACAGGAAGATATATAAGGAAGGAAAGGGACAAATGTAGTGAAGTATGTATGGATTAACTAATCCAATCCCACAGGGAACAATACTCTCATCTGAAGAGAGCTATAACTAAGTTCTTAGTGATGTTGCAGGTAGGTATAAAGCCCCATGGCTCACAAGGATACTCTCAGAATATAGTAGTTAAAATATTTTATTAAAAACAAGGACAGAGAAACAGACTGTATTAGTCAGATACTAAATGGGCATAAAACAAACCGGCTAAAGCAAACAGCCAAACAGCTTTACAATTTGCAATCATCCGGAAGCCCTAAAGTTCTGACCATTAGGAAATACAAATATCGGTATATGCCCACAAAAATCCAACGCACATTTCATTGGTCTAATGCCAGCTTTTTTAAGAATATATTTGACCTTGTTGGGTTTTGTGGGGTTGTGATTTTAGTTTCTCAGTGAAATACCTCCCTTTATTACTCTTGAACTCATAAAAACAGCACAGAGGTGTCAGGTTAAAAATCCCTTTATTTTAGAACATGTGCTGTTTTTATGATTTGATGGTGGGCTTGGCAGTGGCCCACGGATGTGTCAGCTCCTCTGGTTATAGTGCTGGTTCCCGTTTGGACTTTGTTATTACTCTTGAACTCTACAGCTTGAGAATTATGTCCCAGGAGTAATGGATCGTGGACTCTCATTTTAATTTATTTCATGGAGACCCCCCTTTGTTTTTTGGTTTAGTATTTTCTTTAGCACATATTATAGAGCTCTTGGGGTTTGAGGTTCTTTCCCTCTTTCTAGTGGTAGGGAAGAGTAATTCCAAGGAGTAATGGATTGTGGACTCTCACCTCCATGAAATAAATTAATTTATTAGGTAAGCATAAATTTGTGTTTTTTCATAAAAGGGGTTACATAACAGCTGTATTTAAAGGAACATGAAATCCCTTTTTTTCTTTCATGAATTAGAGTATGAAATTAAAAAACAGTTTCTAATTTACTAATGTTCATTTATATGTTATACATGTTTGATGTGGTGATAAATATTTTTTAATAAATAAATCATATTTCATATTACAATATCAAGTTTTGATATTACCAAGATTAATATGAACCTAAATATGTCACCATGAGTTTAATCTTCACTGTGTGATTTTTTTTTTATTGACCTTTTCTCTCAGCAGGTATATAAGAATACTGTATACACTAAAAAAATATGTGCTTTCAAATAGAGAATTTCGTAAGACTACTTAAATTAATATGATAAATTAATTTACACTTATTTAATAATGAATTAGGGAAAAAACTATTTGACTACTGAAATGCATTTAAATGATCTTCAGTAATAGAACAAAACATCCTAACAGTGTACTAATCATTAATAGTTCTAATTGAATGTAGAGGCACACAGACTACGTATCAGATTGTGCATGGAGTCAACTTTTTATGACTCAAGTAAAGAGACCTAGCATTTGCATTATGAATTAATAATCTCTTTTCTACCTAACAGGCCAAACATAAGCGTTACTTTGGTCATTCGGCACATGTAACCAACGTGCGTTTCTCACACGATGACAAGTATGTCATAAGCACTGGAGGGGATGACTGCAGGTAACACAATCTTTAACTTGCCTTTAGGTTCCTATTACATATAAAAAACTAGACAACCTGTCTAGGTAACATAGCATAAACTCTCTGTATTAACATTCTGAAAAGATCTGATGCTGTTGTTCACTTGAATTAGAGGAGACAAGTTACTAACTTTGGGATACATTATAATCCAGTTGAAAAGTGTAATAACATTTTCACTCCAGTTTGTAGAAATGTTCAAAGTTCTGACTAATCTTACTGCTTAATCCGAGACTAGAGATAAATTAATTGATCTAGATTAATTAAAAACCCATTTGTGAAACTAATATCTTGCTACAACATTGCAACTCAAGGCACAGGTCTATGATTAAGGCGGTGTTTGTAAGACCGTGTTTGTATCGCCTTGTTTTATTTTACTTCAGCAGTGTCAGTCCTTATGTATGATTGTCAATAAAAATTAACTGTAATTTTATTCACATCCATGCCCACTCACTTTTGTTGTTTGACCAGTATGACCAAGGTCAGACCCTCCTTCATGTCTGTGAGGTCTCTGAATTACTGCTAGTTCTATCCAGAGAGACATCTTTTCTATAATAAAGTAAACACAAATATTTTATACTTACAAACATTTACATAAACCCTATTTCAAGTGTGTTGTAGCTGCAATAGTTTTTACCACTTAGCAGTAGGTTATTGTTTCATGAGTGAAATTTCATGTATTGGGCACTTTAGGCAATTATGGATGTTAATGGCAGGAAGACCGCTAACAAACCTGTAGAAAATATAGGTGAAGCGATGAGTTCTAAGCATGATCTCAACTTTACAACCTCACAAGCATCTATAAATCTAGCCCATTATCAAAGCTTTATTGTTGCTTTCCATCTTAATGGAGGAGAGTCCACTGCTTCATTCATTACTTGTGGGAAATAAGAACCTGGCCACCAGGAGGAGGCAAAGACACCCCAGTCAAAAACTTAAATACCTCCCCCACTCCCCTTATCCCCCAGTCATTCTTTGCCTTTCGTCACAGGAGGTTGGCAGAGAAGTGTCAAAAGATTCGGAGTAGTCTCTTATGGAGGGTAGTACTCTTCGAAATGAGACTGGAGTTTTAAGTAGTCCTGTCAGCCTCTCAGTGAGAGCATGGATGAAAGTTAGAGTCCGGAGATGCAGGGAGTGTCGTCTACGAAACCATCCTGACTCATGTTAACAGCTCCTGGGCAATCAGCGTTGACGAGTTTTGCTGCCTGCTCTTATTCACTCAAGTCCATGTGATGCTACTAACCTGTCACACTTGAAGGGCCGTGTTCCTGTTCCACGGCATAGATTCTGTTAAGATCGTTTCATTTATACACATATGATAATGCAAGAAGACAGGGTGTCTCCTTTTATCTGTATAGAATCAAGGGTTAATATCCCTGTAAAGGGGATTATTGAACAGGGGGGATTTATGCATAATATCTTTATTGTGTTAATGCTACGTCATGTGTGAGATGAGGCTCTAGCAATGTGTGAACAGTCAGATGAAGATACGTGCAGCCTTTTTTGGCACGTTTTTCTATAGTGCACTGGCGGTCCTGCATGGCACTCCATGTGACCCGGTGTGGCCTCTTCAGCTTCCTCTTTCCTGATCGGCATTTGCGGGAGACGTAACGGTTTCTCTGTAGTCCGGGTCATAGGGGGTGGTGAGTGCCGCAGCCATTGGTGTATAAAGGTGCCATTTAGTCTATCAAGTCCGCATTAAAGGCGCAAGCTATGGAGGACTCTGATATGTTAGAGGATACTCCCTCTTTAATCAAATCTAATACCTGTGTTTATTGTGAGGAGGTACAAGTTGATCTGCTCAACTGTGTTCCACGTGCTTTGGTAAGATTGCAATATCAAAAGAGAATAAGATATTTAGTACCGTGGCCACTAGATTTTGCTGCCCAGTTGCAAGAGGCGGTTTCTGCGGCCTTCAATACCCTACCACGCCCTGCGAAGCGCAAGCGAAGGGAAAGACATAGCCTTCCATGCCAGGGGTCATCTACTCTGCTGGATACCTCAGAGATTATCCGAGGAGGAGAACACCTCCGACTTGTCGGAGGATGCTCTCTCTGGGATGGAATCTGCGTCTTCTAGACCTCCAACTATGGAGTAGCCAGATTTTAAGTTTAAGATAGAGCATTTATGCATTTTACTGAAAGAAGTGTTTGCTACGTTGGAGGTTCCAGAACCGAAACTTCTGGAAGAACCTTCAATCCCTAAGCTAGATAGGGTTTACGAGGACAAGGTGGTGCCTCAGACCTTCCCAGTCCCCGTAAAGTTGGCTACGATTATTAAGAATGAGTGGGAGAAACTGGGCTCATCCTTTTCTCCCTCTACCTCTTTTAAGAAGCTATTCCCCATTCCGGACTCTCAGCTTGAGCTATGGGGGGTCATTCCTAAAGTGGATGGAGCTATCTCCACGCTCACTAAGCGTACGACTATTCCCCTCGAGGATAGTTCATCTGTCAAAGAGCCCATGTTGATAAAGATGTTCCAACTCACGGGTTTGTTTTCCAACCGGCAGCGGCGATTGCTGCTGTGGCTGGAGCGGCTACCTATTGGTGTGACGCACTGTCAGCTATGGTCGAGGTGGAGACTCCCCTCGAGGAGATACAGGAAAAGATTAAGGCCTTAAGGGTAGCTAATTATTTTATCTATGATGCAAACATGCAGGTTATTCGTCTGAATGCCATGACATCAGGTTTCTCCCGCTGGGCTCTATGGTTAAAGTTGTGGTCTGCTGACATGACTTCCAAATCTAGATTATTATCCCTTCTATTTCAAGGGAAAGTTATTTTCCCTTGAAACGGAGGCAGGGGTGCTTTCCTTCTGCAGGATAAGAAGAATAAAACTAAGGGCTCTACTTTTCGTCCCTTTCGTTCGGACAAGTCTCAACACCAGCAGTCTGCTGCGAAGACCGAGCAGTCCAAGAGATCTTGGAAGCCAGCTCAATCTTGGAACAAGTCCAAGCAGAGCAAAAAGCCAGCCGAGACAAAGTCGGCATGTGTTGCTGGATCGCGTAGGGGGCAGACTATCTCTATTCTAAAAGGCTTGAATGAAAGACGTTCAGGATCCTTGGGTTGTGGAGGTTATCACCCAGGGTTACAGGATAGGGTTCAGGACTCATCCGCCCAGGGGCAGATTCCTCCTGTCAAACCTATACTCAAGACCAGAGAAGATAGACGCCTTTCCAGAGTGTGTGAGGTATCTCTTATCTCTCAGAGTAATCGTTCCAGTATCTCTAGCAGACTAGAGTCTAGGGTACTATTCAAACCTTTTCGTGGTCCCAAAGAAGGAGGGCACGTTTCGCCCAATTCTGGACCTAAAGTGTCTAAACAAGTTTCTGTCAGTCCCATCATTCAAAATGGAGACAATCAGATCAATCCTGCCCCTAGTTCAAGAGGGGCAATTTATGACGACAATAGACTTGAAGGATGTGTACCTTCACATGCCAATCCACAAGGACAATGTCAGGTTCCTAAGATTCACATTTCTGGACCAACACTTCCAGTTTGTGGCCCTAACGTTCGATCTGGCGACTGCCCCAAGAATCTTTACGAAAGTTCTGGGGGAGCTGCTCGTGATAGCGAGAGCCAGAGGTATTGCGGTGGGTCCTTATCTGGACGATATTCTGGTCCAGTCTCCGTCCTGCAGTCTCGCAGAGGACCACTCAAGGGCCCTTCTTCTTCTCCTTTGATCCCATGAATGGAAGATCAACGAAGGAAAGAGTTCTCTGGTTCCCAGCAACAGGGTGGAGTTTCTGGGTGCGATAATAGATTCCATATCTATGAAGATATGCTTGACAGATCAGAGATGTTCCAAGATTGCGTCCAGCTGTCTTGCCATTCAGACCTCCTCAAGGCCATCTGTGGCCAGGGGCATGGAGGTGATTGGGCTCATGGTATCCAGCATAGATGTCATTCCTTTCACCAGGTTCCATCTCAGACCTCTTTAGTTATGCCTGTTGAGACAATGGAATGGCAATCTATTCCAACAGATCTCTCTGGACAACCGAGCAAGGGAATCCCTTTCTTGGTGGATCCATCCGGGTCAACTGGCCCAGGGGACATCCTTTTTGAGGCCATCCTGGGAGATTGTGACCACGGAAACAAGTCTATCAGGATAGTGAGCTGTTTGGGGTGCCAGAAGGGCACAGGGCGGGTGAACTCGAGAGGAGTCAACTCTACCAATAAATATTCTGGAGCTTCGAGTGATATTCAATGCTCTGAGGGCTTGGCTCCACCTGGGGTCATCCCAATTCAACAGATTCCAGTCGGACAACATTACCTCGGTGGCTTACATAAACCATCAGGGGGGAACGAGAAGCTCCCTAGTCATGAGGGAAGTGTCTCAGATTCTGAAATGGGCAGAGACTCACAATTGTTCGCTCTCAGCGATCCACATTCCAGGTGTGGAAAACTGGGAAGAGGACTTTCTCAGCAGACAGTCGTTTCATCCGGGGGAATGTTCCCTCCATCCTGAGGTGTTAACGGAGATCTGCAACAGGTGGGGGATGCCGGAGATAGACCTCATGGTGTTCAGACTCACAGGCAGAGCTGATAGATGCCTTAGCGGTGCCTTGGGAGTTCAACCTAATTTACATATTTCCACTGTTGCCACTTCTTCCTTGAGTAGTGGCCCACATCAAACAGGAGCAAGCTTCAACGGTTCGGATTGCTCTGTTGTGGCTGCGAAGGATGTGGTTTGCGGAGCTGGTGGGGATGTCATCTTCTCCTCCATGGAGGTTACCCTGGCAAAGAGATCTGCTGGTTCAGAGTCCCATTCTACACAGAAATCTCGATTCTCTGAGGCTGACTGCGTGGAGATTGAAGGCCTAGTCTTGGCTAAGAGAGGTTTTTCTGAGAGAGTAATTGATACTCTCATCCAGGCAAGGAAGCTGGTCACTCGTCGCATCTATCATAAGGTGTGGATGACCTACTTATCCTGGTGCGAGTAACGTGGATATCCCTGGCACAAAGTTAGGGTATCCAGGATTCTGGCCTTTCTCCAGGATGGACTGGATAAGGGTCTTGCTGCCAGTTCCTTAAAGGGACAGATTTCGGTGTTGTCGGTGCTGTTACACAAGAAGCTAGTGGAGCTTCCTGATATTCAGTCCTTTGTTCTAGGATTAGCCCTGTCTTTAGAAATTCTGTTCCTCTGAGTTTAAACTTGGTTCTTAAGGTTTTGCAGAGGGCTCCGTTTGAGCCTATGCATGCGCTTGACATTAATATTCTGTCCTGGAAGGTTCAATTTTTTTCTGGCTATTGCATCGGCTCGCAGGGTCTCTGAGTTAGCGGCCTTACAATCTGAGCCCCCTTACCTGGTTTTTCACACTGAGGCTTCGCACTGGGTTGGGATTTCTTCCCAAGGTGGTATCAGATCATAACATCAATCAGGAGATAGTAGTTCCTTCCTTGTGTCCTAACCCTTCTTTGTCTAAGGAAAGGTTACTGCATAACTTGGATGTTGTTCGAGCCTTGAAGTTTTATCTTCAGGCCACGAAAGATTTCAGACAGACTTTGTCCTTATTTTTTATTTATTTATTTATTTATTTTTTATTTATTCATTTTTATTATCATTATTTAGCAGCATGGTACAAAAGGATGTCATTGTTGATACTAAGTTTAAACAGAAACAAAAGAGGGAGGAACCATCAGTCTCCAAAAGAAAGGAGAACATACTCCCGTATAGTAAAATGAAATAGTAGAGCTAGACTGTCCGTGATAAGTCCATTTGAAAACAGTAGCCCCACTCCATATAAATGCATGGTGATTGACAATGACACCAATGTACAAAACATAACTCAAACAACAACAAAACTATGCCGAAATTTCTTAATTTAAGATTACTTTGTATATATTCTACACATCTAGTAGTATCCCTCGACTTTGTATATAACTATCAACCTTTGAGAGAAGTGCTAAGCTAAAGAGGTCATTATTAGAGTATCAGGCAGGGGTGGTACCACGTCAGCCATACCCCTCTAAGGTAACACTAGGCCTGTCATTCCTCCTAGGTCACTCCTGTAACTTGTGTAAAGCTCCCCCCTTCTATCCTCAGATCATTTTGGATTTCATCCCAGATGAATTTTAAATCATGGAAGAATCCTAACCTATTCAATTTAAAGAAACCTATTCTTCCATTCTCAAGGTATCTGTCATGTGAGAGTGCCAGTCCTTTAGGGTCGAGCAGATTTGAGATTTCCAGAGCCTAGCGACTAAGGATCTAGCAGAATTCAATGCCAACTGAATTAGTTGTGTTCTTAATTTACATTTACATTTAGGTAACAGGTTCAGTAGGGCCGTTGTCGGGTCTAGCTGATAGGAATCCCCCTGCCCCATTAGGACTTGTAGGATATTCTGTATGCCCTCCCAAAAAGGTGACAATTTAGGACATGCCCACCATATGTGTGTCATCGTCCCCCTTTCCCCACAACCCCTCCAACAAAGGTCCGACGAGGCAGGGAAAATGCATTTAAGTCTGGTAGGTGTCAAGTACCACCTAGTCAGGAGTTTGTAATTTGTCTCTAAAAATCTAGCTGAGGATGAAGATTTTCTTGTGTTATTAAAAATTTTAACCCACTCTGCTTCTGTGATAGTCTTATTCAATTCCCTATGCCATCGTTCTATATAATCAGGAAGTTTCGAGCTCTGTGCATTAACTAGGAGTCTCTTAGCCCACGAAAAGGTGTGATGTGCTGAACTTGTCATAGCGCATGTCTGTTCGAAGGGTGTGAGATTTCTTGTAAGTGACTGTTTGAGAGGGTGGGTATGGAGAAAATGGTGAACTTGGTTATATTTTAGCCACCTAACAAAAACTCCACCTAGGATGTCTGTAAGGTCTGACCTGTCTTTGAGTTTGCCCTTACTGAGTAAATTAAATAGGGGAACCGTGTAACCCATCTCCCAATTATTCAGGTTATTCCTGTAAAACATTACCCCCCCCCCCCTAATAGCTCAGCATTCAGGGAAATTGGGGACATGGGTGATCTGAGTGTTGATATTCCTGGGAATCTCTTTATCAAAGTGTCCCATAATTCAAACACATGGTGTAAAAGCGGGTATGCCTTCAACCATGGGGGTCGATTCTGCCCTGCTATCCAACATAAAGCTCCCGGAGAGGGGGAGTATTTGTGAATCTATTGGAATCCAAGCCTTAGAGTCCCTATTTCTGTGCCACTTTCTGTGATTCTCTGTAAGCCTGTGGCCTGATAATAGGTTTCTATCTTAGGCAGACCCAACCCTCCCTCTCTGGCTGACCTGTACATAGTTGCCTTCTTAACTCTGGGTTTTATGCTTCCCCAAACGAAGGAATCTAAAGCGTGTTGTATCTGAGTAAGGAGGCCCTGTGGTAGGGTGATAGGGACAGCTTGAATCGCGTACAGCAATCTAGGGAGTACATTCATTTTCAAAATTTGGAGTCTACCCCACCATGAAAAGGGACGGTCCTTCCAAGTCTTTAAATCTGTCGATATAGTATTAAGTAGATTAGTGAAGTTAAGCTCTAGGAGGGCTTTCGTGTTTGGAGCAAGATACATCCCCAAATATTTGATCGCTTGTGGTTGGTGTTTAAGAGTGCAGGACTGTAAAAGGGTCTGAAATTCTTAAGGTGGGAGGGAGATATTTAAGATTTCTGACTTTTGTTCATTAATCCTGAAATTGGAAAAGTCACCAAATTGTTTGAGAACTTTCAGGACCTCAGGGACAGATGTCTGGGGTGATAACGTGAACAGGACATTGTCTGCATATAGCAAGAGTTTACAGTCTAGAGGGCTTACTTTAATGCCGGAAACCAGCGGATTATTTCTTATTTTCTGTGCTAAGACTTCCATGCTGATTATGAATAAGATAGGGGAAAGCGGACAACCCTGCCTTGTGCCATTGTGGATAATAAAGGGATCGGACATCGTATTATTTACTCTAACCCTTGCTGATGGTGCATGATAAAGGCTCTGAATTCTACAAAGCATACCCTCCCCCAGACCCACCTCCCTAAGTGTAGCAAATAAAAAATCCCAGTTTAGGCAATCAAACGCTTTCTCAGCGTCTGTGGAAATAACCACCATATCCGTGTTTGTATGTTTAGCGTGATCTATTAATTGATGTGATCTGATGGTGTTATCCCTGGCCTCTCGACCAGGCACAAAGCCAGCCTGATCAGAGTGGATAATCTGTGGGAGTATTCGGTTCAACCTATTAGCCAGTATTTTTGTAAAGATTTTTAAATCAGTGTTCAATAAAGAGATGGGCCTTTAATTACTGGGATGCGTGGGGGATTTACCTGGTTTGGGAATAACTGAAATCTGGGCTTCTAAGTTTTCCGGGGGGAGATGTCCCTCCTTATCTATATACCTATATAACTCTAATAGATGTGGCGCTAAGATATCCTTATATGTTTTGTAAGATTTGTTTGAAAACCCATCTGATCCAGGACTTTTATGTGATGGAAGGTCATTAATAACTTTCAGTATTTCATGTAGTTTGATTGGTTCGTCTAAGCTCTCTTTGTCCTCTCTTTGAATCTTACTCAAATCTGCACTTTGAATATAAGTGTCTAATAATGCTGCTTGCCTTACCCGCTCATTACAGCGGAGATTGTAAAGATTCCCATAATAGGTCATGAATGATTTAGCTATCAGATTTGAGTCCGACGTTTCCGTGCCGTCGTCTGCTGTTATATTGAGAATGTAGTTGTGTAATGTTTTACGCTTTAAGGCCCTAGCGAGCAGGGTACCAGATATGTTACCTCCATGGAAGTATATCTTCCTAAGATATAAAGCCTTTATGCATGCCTCCTTATGTAAGTAGTTATGTAGCTGAGATTGTGATGTGGCTAGCGCCTGCAAAAGATCCTATCTCTGGGGATTACTTTTATGTGCATTTTCGTCAGTTTGTACTTTCTGTAGTAGTGTTTTGTATTGTGCTAGCGAAGAACGCTTTATAATAGCTTTCTGTTTCAGCAACGACACCCTGAGAACAGCCTTATGTGCGAACCAAGTCATTGGAGTGTACGTCATAGAGTTGCAGTTTAGCTGAAAGTACTCTGTCAAAGCTTCCTGGGTTTGTTGTACGACTAGTGGGTCATGTAGCATAGCCTCATCCAGTCTCCAGTGAAACTGGTGTATTGGTACCGAGGGCCAGGTCAGAGTTAACGATATTGAGGAATGGTCACACCATGTTATTGGAGAAATATCAGCGTCTGTAACTAAAGGCATATTACTATGGTTAATAAACCAATAGTCTATGCGTGAGTATGATTTGGCTGGATTAGAATAAAATGAGTAGTTGCGTGCGGTGGGGTGAAGTGTGCGCCAGGTGTCCAAAAGGGTGAGGCCCCTTAATGTGTTAAGAATTAGATTTCTAGTTTTAGACGTAGTGATACTGCGGCCTTGTGAACAATCTGAAGTCGGGAACAATGCTACATTTAGATCTCCCCCTAACAGGAGTGTGCCTTTTTGGATCTCTAGGAGTTTGTTACTGACTGTCGTCAAAAAGTGAGCTTGTCCTGTGTTGGGTGCGTATACGTTAGCTAGGGCAGTGTTTTTCAACCAGTGTGCCGTGGCACACTAGTGTGCCGTGAGAGATCCTCAGGTGTGCCGCGGCAGACTGACAACAGTGCGGGGGTGTTTGTGAATGAATGTCAATATGTCATGTATAGTTTGTAGGAGGCATGGCATGACAGCACAGTACAGTGTGTATACAGTGTGTATATATATATATATATATATATATATATATATACATACACACACACACTGTATATATATATCCTGTATTAGGCTACAATGTGTGATTTTGTAAAATTTTGGGATGGTGGTGTGCCACAGTATTTTTTATTGTAAAAAAGTGTGCCACGACAAAAAAAAGGTTGCAAATCACTGAGCTAGGGTAATTGGTCTATTTTTTTTTTTTTTTTTTTTTTAAACGGTTTTTATTGAAGTTGTGCAAAATAAAGAAATACATATAAAGTTTGTTCAGACACATAAATTGCAACAGGGCAATAGATACATGTTCAACACATAAAGAGCATCAAAGCAATTAAGGATTGCTTTTTCAACTGTTATTCCTATGGTCACATGGAATAACATAAATGAGTAATAATGAAGAATAGAGCTGTCTCTAAATTTTATCTTTGGCATGAGGGTAACAGGCTCTATAATGTGGGGTAGACATGTAAGAGTAAAACCAGTAATGCCAAGATAAATTGTAATAAAAGTGTCTGGAGCAAATAAGATGGAACTTCATTTTATATTATTACATAGCGAATGTTCCCCACTTCAACTATCTGTACTCTAACAATTCTAATAAAATTAGGAAGTGGAGAATTAGCATTAATTTAGGCCAGTAGTGGGCCATAGTGTGTAAAGGGGAGAGGGTAAAGAACAGCGGGCAAGAGCCGCTCGAAATAAAAAGGGAAAAGGGGGGAGCGAGGGGCGGAGCTCCCCTGGGAAAGACAACAAAATAATACTCAGGTCTCTTATCTACTTTAGGAGGTGGGGCAATGCAAACATATATTGTCCAGTATCTAAAAATTAAACAGCATGGGGGGGAGGCAATCCACTTAGAGAGGCATCTAACAAAGAATTTAGAAAACTATTGACAGCAGGCCTCTAGGAAGAGCAATAGGAGAGAAATAACTATGTGATCCTGCTGTATATTTTCGCAAAGACATATAAGAGAGATTTTAATGATCTATTGTATGTCAGCCCACTCTAAGAGATCTATTACATGCAGAAGTTTAAGACCTTATTAAATGTCTCAAATAAGTTAGCTCTGGTTATGACAGAATCTAGTTAAGTGAAGCAAGAATCATGTCGCTATGTGGATTATTAGAGAATAAGTGATTATACACCCCCCATACATAGCTAGTATGTGCCTCAATGTGAACAAAGTAGAGCCTCATATTTTAAAGAATAAGCTAATAAGAATAATATGTGACATTGAAATAAAAGACATAACCTCAGTGTAGGCTTCCAGATATACTTAGAATGGTGGTCGAATAAGAAAGTATGGTAAACTATATCATCCATAAAGTAACACAAGAATGTCAATGTGTAATGTGCCTTAGGGAGAATATGATGTCGGGTACTAACGGATACCTTAAAGGAGAACTTATATGAAAAACCTGTATACCATATGTCCAAATTCAAAAGGGATCTTCCTTAGGTTCTCTCCGGAGCAAACAGGAGATTAAATAACAGGTCACTTAAATACTTAATTCTCTATGGACAAATATATGCAAAGACATGCATAGCTTCACATACATACACCCATCATTACATATGAATTTACATGTAAAATGTACTAAAGTATGCAGTGGAATGTGGAAGCGCTCAACCTGCTATTGTCATAGACTTGCAGTAAATAGTCTATCTAACTCATGATTTTAAACATATAACTTGAACAAAGTAACAGTGCCAATCTGACATGGTATATAGTACATTATCTCCATTCAAGCCATTGTCTACAACAGCAAGATATAACTTGAGCATATATATATGACTGCATATCCAAATATTAAACCATTAACAGGCAAAATCACATTAGTACAGTTGTAGAAAAAATACATTGCCCTATTATGACTCCCCAAGGCCTCTGTCACAGCAAAATATGTCTCAGGTTAGTGCCTTTTATGATGCCTGTGTTCATCATTCACCATTGTACACCGTATATAGGATGGGTAGCTATATTGATAACGCTGCATTGCCAGCTGGTCTCCTCCTGGGCCCCAGCTCCTATGATCCTAGTAAAAGACATGTTATAGGGGCAGTCTCAGGAAAATTTCAGATGGATGGTCTCCTTATAATAGTTTCAGTAAAGAGAGATCTCTACTATGGACTAGTTAGTGGATGATTAGATTCTAAAGACATAAATATGCACCTCTTTTGGGGGCTATAAATGTATACTCAGTTATCAAGGAATTGTGAGACACATGGTACATGTAATTGAGGATCATAAGGATGCCTAAGACATCATGCACCTCAATCTTTTTTTTTTTTTATGAAAATCTAGGAAGGGGTTGCTCGAGACAGATTCCTATCCTCTATATAGTGAAAGATTGCGCAGTGTATGTTTTCTGAGATGTTAGGTGCACAGCTAAGAAGGGTACTGATCTTATTATCGGATGAGCCCCATGTAAACAATATAAAATAAAAAATGGTTAACTGTGGTAACATGAAGATAACATAGAATTATATTGGATTAGGCTATAAACAGTTAGTTGCAGAATTGAACTTCCTTAAAACAATGTAAGGTGGTTTTCTCAATCAATGGCAAACAAATAGTACATCCAAACACATGTTATATACCAACAATAGAGACGATCATGACCAGGTCACTAATGGAACTAGGACCGCTAAAAGGTGTCATAGAGTCCAACAAAGTAAACATCTGTATAAACTTGTTTTTTAAGTTCTTTAGGGTAACAGAACCAAGTCACATAAATAGCAAAATACAACTTTGTCTCTGTGCCCACCTGCACCCAATTGTCCACAGCTAACCAACTCAGAGGCGCAAGGGTGTCCCATTGGAGCCATTCACGTGGGGGTCCATGTGAGGGAACATAGTACTCTAGGGCTGCGGTATGGGTAAAAATATCCAGAGATCTCAAACATCTGCTATTTTCAGTATCCTCACGCTGTATCCAAAGTCGGAAATGCCGGCCCACTGTGTCTCCATTTCTAAAGAGCCCCGGTTCTCTGCATGGATGCTTAACGGTTGCCCTGAGGGGGACAATAGCATTCCTGAGCTGCAGCCGTCTTTTCACATACGGTCGTGATCTGTCAATTGATTCCTGAGTGCGGGAAGACTCCCTGTTCAAAAAGTTGAGGCCGACATTTTCAGATATGTGGACGTTTCGAAGTGCTCCCGTCAGTGCGTGTAATGCCAGGATTACTAGACTGATCCTTTCTTGGTATCATAGCCGTTCGGCTGCTATCCCTGGTCTCCTCTCGGGTGTTATCATTTCGCCCATGCTCCTGCCTCACTTTGTATGGTGTCGGAGGGCTCTCTCTGCGGTGTGACCTCCTAATTGCCAGATCAATTAAGGTGCTGAGTTCTCGATTTAGTGAGGTAAAGTGATCATCCAGTAGCTGCGCCACTTTTGTCTCCCATCTATCAAGATGCTCCATGTGTAAAGCAGATTTAGCCTCAGAGTTGTATACGTGGGGCCCAGATGATCAGTCAATGTAAACTGGCTTTTAACTTGTTACTGCGACAGCATGTCTTTCCCAAGTTTAGATAACAAAGTAGAACAGTGAGGGCAGCGTGATAGTTCCCTGGATCAGGGCCGCATCAAGCAGCAGTGCTGTGTTGTAGCTCCTACTCAGCCAAATTGTGCAGTCTTGGTGTCTCAGTGATCGCAAACATTTGTAGATGAAGTTGTATGAGCTCAAAATATCTAATTTTATATATAAATTGAGGTGGGATTTATAAGTTATACAAGCAGGAGCTCTTATAAAACACGTCTGTTCCTCTCCAATGTTAGCTCCGCCCCCCGTAATTGGTCTATTAAACAACATACCCACTAGTATTATATAGCGACCTTCCTTATCCACCAATTTCTCCAACAGCTGGAAGTGTGTATTTTTATTGAATAATATTCCCACCCCATTCTTTTTCTCTGTGTTAGAGTGAAGGTACGAAGTGGGGAAGTCTCTAGATTTGAATGTAGGTTCTTTGTTGGTGACAAAATGGGTTTCTTGAACAAAAATAATGTTAGCTTTTTCTTTTCTCCCCAATTAAGTTCTATGGATCTTTTAGTTGGGGAATTTAGGCCCTTACAGTTTTGAGAGATTAGTTTAATTTCCTTAATTTGTGTACCTGCGTTGGTGTTGTGGGATAAAGCTCATTACCTTAAGTCGGAGGAGTTGCCCAGTCATGTAGCGTCTATACTCAGCCATTGCAGTGTCAAAGAAAACGGCACCACTGAAGTGTTGGTCCGGCCCACCCCTGCCTGTGGTTAGATAGTGGATGGAAGTAACTCAAAAAACATTTCATAACAAAAATTCCCTGTAAAATCTTCCCAAGTAATATTGGGGTTCATAGGGGAATTAGTTCAACCTAACGAGGTTGAAAGGCACCTGTGAATGAGAGAAACCGTGTTAAAGGGGAGAAAAGGGGAGAGAGAAGACCATAGCATAAACAATCTATCTCAAGAGCAAATGAAACATAGCACCAAAGTAAGACCATGATAATAATCATGCTTAAGGCTAATCTCAGGAATGTCTCAAGTATCTTTATCGGCCGGCCAGGCCTTCACTGCCAGAGGAACTGTATAGATAGTCTAAAGATCCCTCGGGTCTAGATCTGCTGGCCCTTTCCGTTGTTTTGATGCGTCATCTCTAGATTTTTTCTTTGCCGTTTTCTTCCATTGAGGACGTTGAGGTTTTGGCAGTGCTGAATTTCTTTGTGAGTCCGAAGGTTCCAATGAAGGGAGGGTAGGTTTTGGTATGCCCAGTGTTTGGCAAAAGTGGTCCAGATCTTCTAGTGCCCTGTATGTTGCAAGTTTATTGTTCTTCAGTACTCTCAAACTGAAGGGGAATCCCCATCTGTAGGGTAGTCCATGATCTCTCAGATGAAGCGTGAGGAATCTTATTTCTTTGCGATTTTGTAAGGTGATAGGACTGAGGTCTGCGTAAAATTGAAGCGTGTCACCATCCAAAGTGAAGGATTGTTGTTTTCTTGTAGCATTTAATATTGCTTCTTTATCGGTATATCTGTGAAACTTCAGGATTATATCCCTTGGAGGCTCCCCATCCCGTGGCATGGGTCTTAAGGCTCTGTGCGCCCTGTCAATCGCTACATCAGGTAGCTGCTGATTATTCAGTAGTTGTTTGAAGATGTTTTGTAGATGTGAGGGGAGAGTGTCGCTCGTGACTTTTTCAGAGACACCCCGAATGCGTAGATTTTGTCTCCTACCCCTGTTGTCGAGGTCTTCTAGCTTGGATTAGAGATAATCAATTTGTGATTCCTGGGTCTCCATTTTCCTGTTGATTAGGTCCATGTTGGATGTAGTCTCTTCCTCTAATTCTTCCAAATAGGCCACTCTGCCTCCCAGATCCGCAACATCTTTTTTATTTCTGTTAAACCCTCTTTCAACATCTTACTGACCTTTTGAAAAAAAGAGGAGAGGTCTGCTTTGGTCGGGAGATCCTTAAGGTCAGCTTTAGTTATAGGTGATTCTCTGTCAGGAGGAATTGGATCTTGTTGCTCTTTTTGAGACATTTGTGAATGATCATCTTCCTCCATAGTTGGAGAGTGTATAGCTTTAAAGAATGTGTTCATCTTTGAAGTAGAAGTAGCATGTGGCTTTGTACCCTTGACCACCCTGGGGACTCTCCTGGATGCCATAGTGTGATGCAGATAAACAGTAGCTATACCAGGTTATAGAGAGAGGTGTGGAGTTCAATCAGAGCATATACATATATATAGTATGATGTTGCAGACTTTAAATTGCAATGAGATGAATGCAAAAAAACGATTCAGGTAATAATCCCCTATCAAATGACAGTCTCTGTGTTTATAAGCAGATTCCTCCTGTTGCTGAGATTATCTGTGCTTTGCTTCAATTGGGGTTTCTGATACAGTCATGCAGGGGCCCAGTAAGTGTGCTTATTAAGTTGTTAAATGCAGCAAACACCAAGCCTTTTAACACATCAGTTAGGGTTTCTATACACCAATCTTTGATCTTCTGTAGCTAAACAGGATTGTAAGGGCCTGAGGCTGTAAATTTAGGCAAGGCCTTAATAGCTACAGGGTTTCCCTGGCAATTCAGCAGGGGCCCGTTTTTAAAAGGCTTTTATTTCAGCTTTTTATCCCTTAAACATATGTTCATGCCCTCTGTCTACCTGTAGATGACCTCCGCTGGCTCTTCTGCCCCTCTGATGACTGCTCTGATCATTAGATAGTCCAGTTAGTTGTGATAGCTGGTATGGGGTTTCCAGGCAAAACATCAGGGGCACATCATGATAGAAGGCTCTAACTCAGTCAAAACAGCTCCTTTCTGCATACAAAATATGCAATCTTGTTCCCCATTCTCTCCCCTCACTTCTCACTTGGTTCTGTCAGTCCAAACATGTCTGGACCAGCGATAATCTCCCTCAATGCCAGGTCAAATGTGGAGCTTCAGCAGGAAACGTCCATGTCAGTTCATGGCTTGCTCCGCCCCCTCTATTTTTTATTTATTTTTATAATTATTTATTGACCAATTCATGATCCATTCCATAAATCAAAAAAAGAAAGAATGAATAAACATTTTTACAGGGTAATCTGATATACAGAACAAAAAGAAAGTACAATATTACAGTAATTATCTGAATTTCTCTCTCTCTCTCTCTCTCTCTCTCTCTATATATATATATATATATATATATATATATATATATATATATATATATATATATATATATATATATATATATAATGTATATATAAAAACTCATAATAGAAACAGAATGACTATTAGATGATAATGAGAATTACAATCAAAACCCAAGAGAAACAGCACTTCTAATACAGATAATACAGATTTAATATATTTTTAAACCCTTTGTATTTCTGTATCAACTAAAAAGGGATGCTAACTATCATACACTCTCTAAAGGGAATATATATATATATATATATATATATATATATACAGTGAATATAAAAAGTCTACACAACCCTGTTAACATGTCAGGTTTCTGTAATGTGACCTATAAACTGTACAACTCAATTGAAAAACAAACTGAAATCCGTTAGGTAGAGGGAAGAAAAAATATAAAAATAAAATAATATGGTTGCATAAGTGTGCACACCCTTAAACTAATACTTTGTTGAAGCACCTTTTGATTTTATTACAGCACTCAGTCTTTTTGGGTATGAGTCTATCAGCATGGCACATTTTGACTTGGCAAGATTTGCCCACTCTTCTTTGCAAAAACTCTCCAAATCTGTCAGATTGCGAGGGCATCGCCTGTGCACAGCCCTCTTCAGATCACCCCACAGATTTTCAATCGGATTCAGGTCTGGGCTCTGGCTGGGCCATTCCAAAACTTGAATCTTCTTCTGGTGAAGCCATTCCTTTGTTTATTTGGATGTAGGCTTTGGGTCATTGTCATGCTGAAAGATGAAGTTTCTCTTCATGTTTAGCTTTCTAGCAGAAGCCTGTTGGTTTAGTGCCAATATTGACTGGTATTTGGAACTGTTCATAAATCCCTCTAGCTTAACTAAGGCCCCAGTTCCAGCTGAAGAAAAACAGCCCCAAAGCATGATGCTGCCACCACCATGCTTCACTGTGGGTATGGTGTTCTTTTGGTGATGTGCAGTGTTGTTTTTGCGCCAAACATATATTTTGGAATTATGGCCAAAAAGTTCAACCTTGGTTTCATCAGACCATAACACCTTTTCCCACATGCTTTTGGGAGACTTCAGATGTGTTTTTGCTAAATTTAGACGGGCTTGGATGTTTTTTTTTGTAAGAAAAGGCTTCCGTCTTGCCACTCTACCCCATAGCCCAGACATATGAAGAAAACGAGCTATTGTTGTCACATGTACCACACAGCCAGTACTTGACAGATATTCCTGCAGCTCCTTTAATGTTGCTGTAGGCCTCTTGGCAGCCTCCCAGACCAGTTTTCTTCTCGTCTTTTCATCAATTTTGGAGGGACGTAAGAAAAAGCTTTCGTCTTGCCACTCTACCCCATAGCCCAGACATATGAAGAATACGGGAGATTGTTGTCACATGTACCGCACAGCCAGTACTTGCCAGATATTCCTGCAGCTCCTTTAATGTTGCTGTAGGCCTCTTGGTAGCCTCCCAGACCAGTTTTCTTCTCGTCTTTTCATCAATTTTGGAGGGACGTCCAGTACTTGATAATGTCGCTGTTGTGCTATATTTTCTCCACTTGATGATGACTGTCTTCACTGTGTTCCATGGTATAGCTAATGCCTGGGAAATTCTTTTGTACCCTTCTCCTGACTGATACCTTTTAACAATGAGATCCCTCTGATGCTTTGGCAGCTCTCTGTGGACCATGGCTTTTGCTGTGGGATGCGACTAAGAAAATTTCAGGAAAGACCAACTAGAGCAGCTGAACTTTATTTGGGGTTAATCAGAGGCACTTTAAATGATGGCAGGTGTGTGCTGACTCCTATTTAACATGATTTTGAATGTGATTGCTTAATTCTGAACACAGCTACATCCCCATTTATAAGAGGGTGTGCACAATTATGCAACCACATTATTTTGGGGTTTTTTTTTGTTTCCTTCCCTCCACCTAAAAGATTTCAGTTTGTTTTCCAATTGAGTTGTACAGTTTATTGGTCACATTAAAGGTGGAAAAAGTTCTGAAATTATTTATCTTTGTCTCATTTTTTTACATCACAGAAACCTGACATTTTAATAGGGATGTGTAGACTTTTAATATCCACTGTATATATATATATATATATATATATATATATATATATATATATATATATATATATATATATATATATATATATATATATTAATATATTATCTTATTTGTCTCCAGTGTGGAGGATAGTAATCTAATAATGTTAATTGGAGGAAGAGAGGGGAGGCCTGTAGTAGATAGAGAATCTGTGTTTGTGCTTCAGTGGGGAGTGACATAATGATATTCTCCCATTTAGCCAGTAAAGCTTTAAGTTTATTGTCTAAAAATATCAAGGGGTCTTTTAAAGGGACACTGAACCCAAATTTTTTATTTCGTAATTGAGATAGAGCATGCAATTTTAAGCAACTTTATAATTTACTCCTATTATAATTTTTTCTTCGTTCTCTTGTTATCTTTATTTGAAAAATAAAGCATCAAAGTTTTTTGTTTCAGACTCTGGACAGCACATTTTTATTGGTGGATGAATTTATCCACCAATCAGCAAGAACAACCCAGGTTGTTTACCGAAACTGGGCCGGCATCTAAACTTACATTCTTGCATTTCAAATAAAAATACCAAGAGAATAAAGGGAATTCGATAATAGGAGTAAATTAGAAAGTTGCTTAAAATTTCATGCTCTGTCTGAATCACGAAAGAAAAAATTTGGGTTCACTGTCCCTTTAAGTCTACTGCTAAATGTAGTAACATGTTTTTAATAAATGCAGCTATACTTGGAGCTCTCTTGTCTTTCCAGCTTTTTAAAATCATTTGCCTAGCAGTTAGAATAGCAGTGTTAATCAACTGTTTATTTTGCACATCACTTTTAGAGACTAAAAAAAAATCTGAACCATGTCAAATTTAATTTTAGTCGGAAGAAATTTGTTGAGCCAAAATAGGATTTTACCCCAAAAAGTCTGGATTTTAGGGCATAAATAAAAGACATGTGGAATATCTGTTCAAGGGAGATTACATCTTGAGCATGAAATGATACCCCTCGTGTGCCATTTACTCATTATATTCGGTGTAAGATAGGCTCTGATGATTAATTTAGTATGTGATTCTCTAAGAGAGACAGCAGATGAATATTTGGTAATCCTGGTGAAGCTCTTTCGAAAATATTCAAAGTTCAGATCTTCAAAATCATTACGCCATTTAGAGAAAAGATCCATCATTTTATCCTTAGCATTCAAAGATATAGTTTTATATAGAAGAGAAATTGAATGTTTTCCAGAGCAACATCGATTAATAATACTATTGATATTGCTCTCTGGGTTAAAATCTGCTAATTTAAGAGAATGGATAAAGTGTCTAATCTGTAAGTAAGCAAAAAAAAAAAAATTTCCGCTAGCCCAAATTTTCTTGCCAGTGAATCAAAGGACATAACAGAGTTGGTCTGCTTATCTATTAATTGAGTAATAAAACTAAGCCCTTTTTGAGACCAGGCCTTAAAAGCATAAGATTCCGAACCACTTTCAAATTGTGGGTTACTACTTATTGGGAGGTATTGTGAAATTTTGTAATCAATATGAAGACTCTGACAGATTTTCTTCCAAGCTAGTATGATATGTATAGTACAGTATATTTACAAGGTATTTTTTTTTAGAAAGTTAAAATGTGTCTGATGCAATAAAGCCGATATACCCGATAGTCAGTGATATCATTAGAGCCTGTAACCAAGTCAATGGCTATCTTAGCCATAATCAGCCAATAGGATTGAGCTCTCATTCTATTGGCTATTCCAATCAGCCAATAGAATGCGAGCTCAATCCTATTTTTTCTTATTAACAATCGAAACCCCTTCTAATCTCTTTCTACATTGGGCTGCTAAAGGTTCCAAAGCAATGTTGAAAAGTAACGGTGACAAAGGACAACCCTTTCTGAAGTGTTATACCTGGTGAGGATAGTCCATTTACATTAATATAAGAAATCGGATCTTGATAGATTAGTTTAATATAGTTAATAAATTGTCCTGCAAACCCAAATTTGTTTAATTCTGTAAATAGATGATCCCAGGAGATAGAATCAAACGCCTTTTTGGCATCAATAGTCACTAGTGCAAAGTCAGTTTGGCCATCTAAAATATTTTTATTGCGAGATAAAAAGAGTTCTATCAACAACATAGCTGTCCTAATATTTTTCTGCGAAGTCCTACCTGGTATAAAACCAGTTTGTTCAGTATGGATTATATCTCCTATCATTTTCTTGAGTCTATTGTCGATAATGCTAGCTAAAATTTTATAATCGGTATTAAGTAATGAAATTAGGCGATATGCATCCATAGATCTGGCTCTTTATCTTTTTTATGAATAAGGATAATGTTAGAAGCAGTAAAATATCTCGAGGGTTTGATATTGTTGGAGAAATAGCGGTTAAATAGATTAACTAATGTCAGGGGAATATCCTCTTTCAAGACTTTGTAAAATTCAATAGGTAATTGGTCTGAACCATTTGCAGAACTCTTAATAGCTTGTGTAACTTCCACAAATGATATCTCCATATTAAGCATAAGCAACTGTTCAGAGGATATTTTTGGTAAATTACCATTCTCTCAAAATGTATTCTTAGCCTCCTGATCAATATTGTCTTGAATATACAATTTCCAAAAAAAAAAGGTAAAATTGGTTCATAATATCTTTAGGTGAGGTAAATTTCCTCCCGTCTGTTGAAATAGCTCCAATGTAGTTATTTTTTTTCCTACTTTTAACTAGGTTGGCTAAAATTTAGCTGATTTAGGGGAAAGTCTATTAAACAAAGCATTGTTTGAAATGTCCCTTTGGGCTAATTTTGATTTATAAAATATTCTCTTTCTAGTTTTGCTTTATGATACTCTGACCAATTCACTCTATTTGGGTTCTCTAGGTATCTCACATATTTGTTCTTGAGTTGATTAGCAAGTTGAACATCTCTACAGCCCAGAATTTTCTTTCTTTTGGACATATACAGCTAGATTAAGAGTTTTCAGAGCTATAGGGAAATTAACGACCGCCACAAAAGAGGCGGTATTTAACCTCCCTATAGCGCTGCTATTACAAGTTTTTAAAAACCCGGCTTGCGTGGGCGATATGGTGGCATTGAGCTCCATACCTCACCCAAATAGAAGCATTGTTTTGACGTGCTCGTGCACGATTCCCCATAGACATCAATGGGGAGAGCCGGCAAAAAAAAAAGCCTAACACCTGTGATCGTAGGAAAAAAAGCTCCGTAACGCAGCCCCATTGATGTCTATGGGGAAAGAAAAAGTTATGTTTAAACCTAACACCCTAACATAGAAACCACATTTAAACACCCCTAATCTGCCGCCCCGACATCGCCGCAACCTACAAAATGTTATTAACCCCTCATCTGCTGCTCCCGGTATCGCCACCACCTAAATACACTTATTAACCCCTAATCTGCTGCTCCTAACATTGCCGCCACCTAAATACACTTATTAACCCCTAATCTGCTGCTTCCGATATCGCTGCCACCTACATTACAGTTATTAACCCCTAATCTGCCGCCCCCAATGTCGCCGCCACTACACTAAAGTTATTAACCCCTAAACCTCTGGCCTCCCACACCACTAACACTAAATAAATATATTAACCCCTAAACCTAACCCTAACATAACCCTAAGCATAACCCTAACGTAAGCCTAAGTCTAACCCTAACCCCCCTAACTTAAATATTATTAAAATAAATCTAAATTAAACTTACAATTATTAACTAAATAATACCTATTTAAAACTAAATACTTACCTGTAAAATAAAACCTAAGCTAGCTACAATATAACTAATAGTTATATTGTAGCTAGCTTAGGTTTTATTTTTATTTCACAGGTAAGTTTGTATTTATTTTAACTAGGTAGACTAGTTAGCAAATAGTTATTAACTATTTACTAACTACCTAGCTAAAATAAATACAAATTTACCTGTAAAATAAAACCTTACATGCCTTACACTAAAAACATTACAATAAAATAAATTCAATTAATAAAATAAAATTATCTACATTACAAAAAAAATAAACACTAAATTACCCAAAATAAATCAATTATCAAATTATCAAAAATAAAAACGAATTACTCCTAATCTAATTCTCTCAGCCAATAAAAATCCGATTGGTTGTTGCAATCAGCCAGTAGGATTGAGCTTTCATCCTATTGGCTGATCCAATAGGATTGAGCTCGCATTCTATTGGCTATTCCAATCAGCCAATAGAATGCAAGCTCAATCCTATTGGCTGATTGCAAAAGCCAATAGGATTTTTTCACCTTTAATTCCTATTGGCTGATAGAATTCTATCAGCCAATCAGAATGTAAGGGACACCATCTTGGATGACTTCACTTAAAGGGAAACCTCAGCGCCGGATGGATGAAGATAGAAGATGCCGTCTGGATGAAGACTTCTGCCCACTTGGATGAAGACTTCTGCCGCCTGAATCCGGTCTTCGAAAACTGTAAGTGGATCGTCGGGGATTAGTGTTAGTTTTTTTTAAGGGTTTATTGGGTTGGTTTTTATTTTTAGCTTAGGGTTTGGGCAATGTAAAATAGCTAAATGCCCTTTTAAGGGCAATGCCCATCCAAATGCCCTTTTCAGGGCAATGGTTAACTTAAGTTTATTTAGATATACTTTTATTTGGGGGGGTTGGTTGTGTGGGTGGTGGGCTTTACTGTTGGGGGATGTTTGTATTTTTTTTTACAGGTAAAAGAGCTGATTTCTTTGGGGCAGTGCCCCGCAAAAGGCCCTTTTAGATTAGGAGTAATTAATTTTTATTTTTGATAATTTTGTTGTTTTTTTTTGTGTAATTTAGTGTTTATTTTTCTTTGTAATGTAGATAATTGTATTTTATTAATTTAATTTATTTTATTGTAATGTTAGGTTTTAGTGTAAGGCAGGTTAGGTTTTATTTTACAGGTAAATTTGTATTTATTTTAGCTAGGTAGTTAGTAAATAGTTAATATCTATTTACTAACTAGTCTACCTAGTTGAAAAAAATACAAAATTTCCTGTGAAATAAAAATAAACCCTAAGCTAGCTACTATGTAACTATTAGTAATATTGTAGCTAGCTTATGTTTTATTTTATAGGTACGTTTTTAGTTTTAAATAGGAATTATTTAGGTACTAATTGTAAGTTTTATTTAGATTTATTTTAATTATATTTAAGTTAGGGGGTGTTAGGGTTAGATTTATTTTAGTATATTTCGTTGTGGGGGGCTTGTGGTTTAGTGGTTAATAGGTTTATTATAGCGGCGGTGTGGGCGGACGGCAGATTAGGGGTTAATAATATTTAAATAGTGTTTGCGATGCGGAGGGTGGCGGTTTAGGTGTTAATAGGTTTATTATAGCGGTGGTGTGGGCGGACGGCAGATTAGGGGTTAATAATATTTAAATAGTGTTTGCGATGCGGAGGGTGGCGGTTTAGGGGTTAATAGGTTTATTATAGTGGCGACGATGTCGGGGAGCGGCGGAATAGGGGTTAATAATTTTATTTAGTGGCAGCGATGTCCGGAGCGGCAGATTAGGGGGGTTAATAATTTTATTTTAGTGTTTGCTATGCGGGAGGGCCTCGGTTTAGGGGTTAATAGGTAGTTTATGGGTGTTAGTGTACTTTGTAACAGTTTAGTTATGAGTTTTATGCTACAGCTTTGTAGTGTAAAACTCATAACTGCTGACTTTAGATGGCGGTACGGATCTTGTCATTTTAGGCTGTACCGCTCACTTTTTGGCCTCACAGCAAAACTTGTAATACCGACGCTATGGGAGTCGCATTGAAAAAGGACTTTTTAAAAAGTGCGGTACTGATGTTGCGTGACGGCCAAAAAGGTGAGCGGTACACCTATTACTACAAGACTTGTAATAGCAGCGTTAGGGAAAAAGCATCGTTATGAAGCAAAACTCGTAATCTAGCTGTTAGGCTTTAATTTTACCTCTAAAGAAGGCTTTCTCCCAGAAAATTTCTACCTTTGGTACATAATCTTTATTAAACCCTATAAATTCTCTCCATTTATGCTGAATTCAATTTCTAAATCTGATATTCGCAATTAAAAATGAGGGGGGGGGGGGGGGTGGGAAAGAACCTTGTGTTTTGTTTCTGCCTTTTACGACATAGATGGATAGTTAAGGTAATAATTGCATGGTCGGAGATTATAATATTCGTGATATCGGCGGAGACCTCAGCACCCATAAGAGTTTCACTAATTAGAAACATATCGATTCTAGAAAAAAGAGACTTTGTCCTTATTTGTGGTATATTCAGGGAAGTGTAGGGGGCAGAAGGCCTCTTCCACTTCTCTGTCCTTTTGGTTGAGGAGTGTTATGCGTTTGGCCTATGAGACAGCGGGACATAAGCATCCTCAGAGGATTACGGCTCACTCAACTAGAGCTGTGGCCTCTTCTTGGGCCTTTAACGAATGAAGCCTCTGTGGAGCAGATTTGTAAGGCGGCTACTTGGTCCTTCTTACATACTTTTACAAAGTTTTACAAATTTGATGTTTTTGCTTCGGCGGATGCTGTGTTTGGGAGAAAGGTTCTGCAGGCTGTGGTGCCCTCAGTATAGGGTCCGCCTCCTTTTACCCTCCCGTTTTTTGTTCATTCAGTGTCCTCTAGATTTTGGGTATTTGTTCCCACAAGTAATGAATGAAGCAGTTGACTCTCCTCCCATTAAGATGGAAAACATAAATTATGCTTACCTGACAATTTCATTTCCATCTCTGGGAGGAGAGTCCACTGCTCCCACCCGTTTGCTCCGGTGGGCAGACCTAAATTTAATATTATTCTTCTGGCACCATTTATACCCTGATATTTCTCCTACTGTTGCTTGTTCTTTTGGCAAAATGACTGGGGGATGAGGGGAGTGGGGGAGGTATTTAAGCCTTTGGCTGGGGTGTCTTTGCCTCCTCCTGGTGGCCAGGTTCTTATTTCCCACAAGTAATGAATGAAGCTGTGGACTCTCCTCCCACAGATGGAAATGAAATTATCAGGTAAGCATAATTTATGTTTTAATTTTTACTTAGCGGTTTGTTTGTTTTTCAACTCTCTTTTTGTTTTATTTGGTGAAGGAAATTGGAAAGAAAGGTTATTAATTATCTACAAAATGTTTTGTTTGTTTTCGTTAAAACACTTTTAAATGTTTCAAATGTTGTAGTGGTTTTGTATTGGTCTGTGCCAAATCTGTTATTTTTTTTTATTTGCATTTCTTTCACATATTAACCAACCAACACTGTGGATGGGTGAGCTCATTGTCAAACTTGAACCTCCTATTCTTCTAATTAGTTAATCATAACACCGTTCAACAAAAAATATATTTATTTCTTTGTTTCCTTACAAAAAATAGTCATACTTATTTTGGGTCTTGAAAAACGAATATGACTTCAGAATATTTTTATTAGCTCTAGTTTTTGAGAAACACTACTAAGAGAACACATTTTAGAAGTAAATTGAACCTGCATGATCTATCTGAATCTTAATCATTTAATGATTTTCCTATACATTTAATTACTTTAATCACTTTTTTGATAATTCCATTATAAGTATACATTGCGTCTTTTCTATATGCTTTTCATAGCCTCCTTCCCTCCCTGGAACATGTGATTATTTACATTAATGTACAGTTACATAATACTGCTTGTTGACTGCTCATACCCTTAGATCACATGTGCCAATGCACCCTTTTCTATTTGTATTTGCTTAATAACTACCATGTACTGTTACTTAAAGGGCCATGATACCTAAATGTTGAAACGCTTGAATGTGATACAGCATAGCTGTAAAAAGCTGACTAGAAAATATCACCTATGTGTAAAAAAGAAAGATATTTTACCTCAAAATGTCCTAAGTATTCACACCCCATTGTAAAGGACTTTAAGCAGCAAATCAGTATGCCTGTCCCGGGACCGGCAAGGGAGTGAGCCTCATGCACACCCGTGTTATTTCCCTATTCAGTTTAAGGAAGTTTACTATGAAATTGTCAGGGTGCCAGGAATCAGACTGAGACGAGAAGTGCAAAAATAATCACACCTTTATAAATAGCAAAAAATTATAAAATGTCCACAAGTCAAATAACAAGCCAGGAGTCAAAACCCGAGCTGGTAGTCAGATGAGCCGAGTCAGGAGCCAAAGCGAATAGTCAGACGAGCCGGAATCAGGAACAAGGAGAACAGCAGAGTCAGGAACAAGCCAGGAATCAGGAACCAGGAAGGACGTCAGGCAGCCAGGTAATACACAGGAACTCTCACAAACAGGTCTCAGACAACGCAAAGGCAAAGCATACTGAACAGAGGTCCTTTAAATAATAAATGATGACATCACAATTCTGAGACTGCATCCTGTCTCACATGGATGATGCACAACAGTCTGGCCATAAAAGGAAGTGCAGGAAGTGAGCAGCATCCCCCACAATGCACCAAGTCAGGAAGAGAGGTGAGTAAAATGGCTGCCAGCAGCACATGGCAAACACAACAGGGAAAAACCCTGACAGAAATTAAGTAAATTCTCATGAGATCACAGTAAAAGAGTTCATGACCTCAGCACTGTTGATGCTGATTGGCTGCAGTTCATTTCTTTATTTTTTTTTTACCTGCAGCTGAGCAGTAATTGAAAGATAACTTTTTACACAGGACTTACTCTGGTGAGCTGAGGAAATTATGAGGTAAAATATGTTCCTTTTCTTTCCAAAGGCAGGGAGTCCACGACTTCATTCATTACTGTTGGGAATATCAACACCTGTCCACCAGGAGGAGGCAAAGACACCCCAGCCAAAGGATATAAATATCCCTCCTACTTCCCCTATCCCCCCCAGTCATTCGTAGCCTTTCGTCACTATAGGAGGATGGCAGAGAAATATTAGAAGAAATGTTTTAGTCCATTAATGGGTATGTTCCTTTCAAGTGTGGATTGAGGTGTGTGAGTAACCATGTAATCCCCTTAGTGAGAGTTGTGGTGAACACTGGCTCTAGATGTCACAGGGAACGATCTCTGACCACTATCTAGACTTAAAGCTGTCAGCTCCTGGGAAATCAGTGTTATCGTTTTACACTGTTTTCTCCTTATCTTCCGGTCCCTGTCAGATGTGTTTGGTGAGACTGTCAGACTTTGAGGCGCTCTGTCTACTCCACAGCTTTGATCCTGGAGGGTAGGTCCTTTATGTTACTTTGAGGGATTATGCCTAGTAGGGCTCCAAATTCCCTGAGGGTAATGGGGACATTGAAAACATAGTTCACAGTGTGATACTTTTAGCTTCTTGCCAACCGGAGCAAGTGTGTAAGGGTTTCTTTTTCTTTGGGCTCATAAAATCGCAGACAGACGTTGTAGGACAGTTTGGGAAATATTTCTCACTGGGACCTTTCTTTCCGTTGTGCAGATGCTAATCAGCTTCACATTGGTTTTCTCTGGGGACGGTCTCATGACCATGTGACTAGGGCGCAGTTTCCATCTCAGGTTGGTTGGAAGTTTGTTCCTGTGTAGCGATCAACACAGAAGTTTGCTGGAGGCAGTGGGAGAGATCCTGACTTTATTCCGGTCATGCTTGTCTAGCCAGGAGGTGGTGAGTGCCTCAGCGAAGGCTAAGGGTAAGGTGCCACACTATGTTTTTTACATGTATTTTTCGTTGCTTGAGACCTTATACCCGCTATGGAGGATTCTGATGTTAACCCCTCAGAGGGTTCTATTTCAGCGATCACTGTAACAAATGCATGTTTATATTGTGAGGAGACTATGATTTGCCCGCCTACACAATTCTGTTCTGTCTGCTTATGTTTTGTGTTAAAGACCAAGGGGCTGATTTATTAATGTGCGAGCGGACATGATACGATATAGCGTATCATGGCCGCCGCACATCGATAAATGCCAACAGCATATGCTGTCGGCTTTTATCATTACACAAGCAGTTCTGGTCACTTGCTTGTGCAATGCCGCCCACTACAGATTCGCACTAGCAGGGGGTGTCAATCAGCCTGATTGTATAGGATCAGGCGGATTGATATCCGCAGCCTCAGAGCAGGCGGACTAGTTATGGAGCAGTCGTCTTTAGGGGCAACAAGCTACATTTGGAGCTTGATAATTCGGCTCCCAAGAATGGGTCTAAATCTGGTTTATTGGTGTGTTGGGTTAATAAACTATGCGCTGTGGGGGTAAAAGCTAGGGAGTCTCGAAGAAGTAATCTCACAAACTTCAAAGTGGGGGTAAAATCTGGATTGGATGAGACTCTTAAGCGCTTGTGCTTAATTACCCAATAAGGAAAGATAGTCTTACTATGTAGTTGGATTCAATGAGATCTATTTATTTTTAGAATTATAAATACATACAATAAAATTTAAAACAATAGAAATTGATTCTTAAAACAAATCTAACTGGTTGGCCAACCATACAGTGTGAATAAAATGATATAATATGTTTTCCAATCCCTGTTACTTAGTGTATTATACAAACATATCTGTATATTTGTATTTTTGAATTTTGGTTTAATTGCAGATATTTTTTATGGATTTGATATAGTGGACTTGTGAAGAAGTATGGTATCCACAAAGAATATTCGCAATATTAATTCTTAATTACCATATTTACCATATTCGTTTGTTTAAAGCTGAACATACATAATTAAAATAGCGTCAATGGTATCAACAATATAATTAAAATAGCGTCAATGGTATCAACATTAGTAACAAATAATAAAAGTGAAACAAAAATAAAGTGATACAGTAAAGATCGTATAAGTTATGAAAGATAAAGTCTTTCTGCCGTGATCGTTAGAGTTATTGTTAATTGCTTTTTGTTAAAAGTTATTGTTAATTGCTTTTTGTTAAAAGTGCTGTTGTTAAGTCCTCCGTGGGGATAGTATGTGCGGGCGTGCTGCAACACGTTTTTGTCTAATTGCTATATATATTGCGATTATAAGTCACTGTTAAGTAGTTTTGGTTATCTGTCCTTCACATTAACTTCCTTAGTTGGTGTAGGTATAATAAATCTTACCCGTTGTTTCTTTTGGGATACTTTGTTTCTGGTCTAGTTTCTTTTTGTACCCAATTCAATCTTTACTGTGATGAATGTGGATCGGAAGCCGGGATAGCCGCTGCCGGTGTTGTAGTGGTTTCAGTATGTCGAGTTGGTTTGTCTCTGCGATTACACACACTTGAAGGAGTAGATGCTGGGGTATTGTGGTAGTGTGCTTTAACCGTTAATACTTTTGTCAGATGGTTGGGCTTTTTGCCCGGTTCAGGTTTTCAAAACCTCTTGAATTGTTGCGAATGTGTTCTGTTTAGATCCGTACTCTATTTGTTTCAGAGTATCCGATCTGCAGGTGTCCACAGGTTTCTTTAGGCCCAATTATTAGGTAAGGTATTTCAGTTGTTCTTGGCGGTCCTTTAAAAGGAGGACTAGATGCTTTGAAGGTTGTTCTTGAACGCTTCAGAGTATCTTTCAAGCGTATTTGTTGGTCCGTGGTTTGATGTGCATATGCTTGATAAAGGCTGTATTAATCAGCTGAAACGCGTTGCCTACTCCTTGCTACACTAAACATTTTCATAGTCCACTTTCGAAGTGGACCGCCAAGACTACATCAAACCACGGACCAACAAATACGCTTGAAAGATACTCTGAAGCGTTCAAGAACAACCTTCAAAGCACCTAGTCCTCCTTTTAAAGGACCGCCAAGAACAACTGAAATACCTTACCTAATAATTGGGCCTAAAGAAACCTGTGGACACCTGCAGATCGGATACTCTGAAACAAATAGAGTACGGATCTAAACAGAACACATTCGCAACAATTCAAGAGGTTTTGAAAACCTGAACCGGGCAAAAAGCCCAACCATCTGACAAAAGGATTAACGGTTAAAGCACACTACCACAATACCCCAGCATCTACTCCTTCAAGTGTGTGTAATCGCAGAGACAAACCAACTCGACATACTGAAACCACTACAACACCGGCAGCGGCTATCCCGGCTTCCGATCCACATTCATCACAGTAAAGATTGAATTGGGTACAAAAAGAAACTAGACCAGAAACAAAGTATCCCAAAAGAAACAACGGGTAAGATTTATTATACCTACACCAACTAAGGAAGTTAATGTGAAGGACAGATAACCAAAACTACTTAACAGTGACTTATAATCGCAATATATATAGCAATTAGACAAAAACGTGTTGCAGCACGCCCGCACATACTATCCCCACGGAGGACTTAACAACAGCGCTTTTAACAAAAAGCAATTAACAATAACTTTTAACAAAAAGCAATTAACAATAACTCTAACGATCACGGCAGAAAGACTTTATCTTTCATAACTTATACGATCTTTACTGTATCACTTTATTTTTGTTTCACTTTTATTATTTGTTACTAATGTTGATACCATTGACGCTATTTTAATTATATTGTTGATACCATTGACGCTATTTTAATTATGTATGTTCAGCTTTAAACAAACGAATATGGTAAATATGGTAATTAAGAATTAATATTGCGAATATTCTTTGTGGATACCATACTTCTTCACAAGTCCACTATATCAAATCCATAAAAAATATCTGCAATTAAACCAAAATTCAAAAATACAAATATACAGATATGTTTGTATAATACACTAAGTAACAGGGATTGGAAAACATATTATATCATTTTATTCACACTGTATGGTTGGCCAACCAGTTAGATTTGTTTTAAGAATCAATTTCTATTGTTTTAAATTTTATTGTATGTATTTATAATTCTAAAAATAAATAGATCTCATTGAATCCAACTACATAGTAAGACTATCTTTCCTTATTGGGTAATTAAGCACAAGCGCTTAAGAGTCTCATCCAATCCAGATTTTACCCCCTAAATCTGGTTTATCCCCTGGTACTTTTATGCGCGCTGAGACTTCTACCTTTCAGTACTCCGTTGTCCATGAGATACCTATTCTGCAGTCGTAGTCCCCTTTTAACCCTATGACACAGGCATTGCCCCACGGCGCACCTTTATCTTTGGCTGGAGGTAATTTTTTACCAGCAGACTTTACTTCACAGCTTCAGTCTGCGGTGTCAGCTGCATTAAACACTTTACCTATCTCTGGGAAATGTAAGAGAAAGGTTAAGCATAGTTCCACTGACTTGGGGTTAACTCCTCTCTTCAGTCTGAGTTGGCTAGTTTTACTCACCATTCTGAGAATGATGTAACCTCGGTTACATCTGAAGGTGAGCTTTCGGAGTCAGAGCTATCTGAAACTAAATCTCCTACTCCTGAGGAACCAAATTTTAGGTTTAAGGTAGAACACCTCCGTTTTCTTTTGAAGGAGGTATTGACTACCCTAGAGGTTCCAGAAGTTAAGCTTCCTGACAAACCTGTTATCCCTAAATTAGATAGGGTGTATGAGGAGAAGAAGGTTCCTGAAACCTTCCTGGTACCCGTACGTATGACGAAAATTATCTCTAAAGAGTGGGAAAAGATTGGAACTCATTTTTCCCCTTCTTCTACCTTTAAGAAGCTGTTCCGGTCCCTGAACCTCCTTTAGAGTTATGGCACTCTTTCCCTAAGGTAGACAAGGCCATTTCTACTCTCGCCAAGTGTACTACTATCCCTCTAAAGAATAGTTCCTCTTTCAGAGATCCCATGGACAGAAAGTTGGAAGGATATCTCAGAAAGAGTCTGTTTGGTTTCTTCTCCGAACTCACGGATGGAAGATAAATATAGAAAAGAGTTTTCTGGTTCCCAATACCAAGGTTGTTTTTCTCAGAACTATCAAAGACTCATTATCCATGAAGATCTTTCTGACAGATCAGAGATGCTCAAAGCTATTGACAGTATGTCTGTCTCTTCTGATCACACTAAGTCCTTTGGTGGCTTAGTGCATGGAGGTAATTGGTCTCATGGTGTCCTCCATGGACATTATTCCTTTTGCTCGATTCCATCTCAGACCTCTACAACTATGCATGTTGAGGCAGTGGAACGGAGATCACCTAAACCTGTCTCAACAAATTGTTCTGGACAATCTGACCAGAGACTCTCTCTCTCTTGGTGGCTCTGTCACAAGCACCTGGCCTTAGGCACGTGCTTCTTGAGACCATCCTGGGAGATTGTGACTACGGATGCCAGCCTCTCAGGCTGGGGAGCAGTCTGGGGTCCCAAGAGGGCTCAGGGGATGTGGTCCCGAGAAGAATCAGCTCTTCCGATTAATATCTTGGAGCTTCGGGTCCCGGTGATATTCTTCATGGCTTCTCGTCTCAATACCAAGCTACCCAGATACGGGTCGAGATTGAGGGATACTCAAGTGGGATTGGTAGATGCATTAGCGGTTCCATGGAGGTTCAATCACATATATCTTTTTCCTCCATTGGCCCTTCTTCCTCTAGTAGTGGCTCGGATCACGCAGGAGCAGGCTCTGGTGATACTAATAGCTCCTTTGTGGCCACAGAGAACTTGGTTTGCAGACCTAATAAGAATGTCCTCCTCCCCTACCTTGTTGTGCGGACCTCCTGACTCAGGGTCCTTTCCTACATCAAAATCTCAAATCTCTGAGACTGACTGCGTGGAAATTGAACGTTTAGTCTTATCCAAGAGAGGTTTTGTGATAGAGTGATAGAGACTTTAATCCACTCGCCGTATTTATCACAAAGTATGAAGTACTTACCTTCATTGGTGTGAGAAACGCAGTCTTCCATAGAACAAGGTGAAGGCTACCCAAATTCTAGCCTTTCTACAACATGGTTTGGAAAAGAGTTTATCTGCCAGTTCTCTGAAGGGTCAGAGCTCGGCCCTGTTGGTCTTACTGCACAAGAGATTAGTGGATCTTCCAGACAAGCAGTCTTTTTTTTCAGTCTTTGACTAGGATCAGGCCTGTGTTTAAACCTGTTGCTCCTCCTTGGAGCCTCAACTTTGTTCTTCGTGTTTTGCAGCAGGCTACGTTTGAGCCTATTCATTCTGTTGACCTTTAAGCTTCTATCCCCTGGAAGGTATTGTTTTTGTTGGCTATCGCCTCAGCTCGCTGAGTCTCTGAGATTTCTGCTTTACAGTGTGATCCGCCTTACCTTATTTTCCATGCTGATAAGGCGGTTTTACGTACTAAGTTAGGTTTCCTACCTAAGGTAGTCTTGAATCACAACATCAATCAGGAAATTGTTGTTCCTTCCCTTTATCCGAATCCTTCTCCCTCAAAGGAAGTTTGCTCCACAATCTGGACGTTGTACGTGCCTTAAAATTCTATATTCAGGCTACTAAAGATTTCAGGCAATCCTCTTCCTTGTTTGTGTTATATTCTGGTGAGCGCAGTGGTCAGAAGGCCACCAGGACAGATATTGTGTGTATCAGTAACCCAGAGGTTTCGGCCGTAGCAATTCGGCACGCTATCCGGTTCCATCCGAGAAGGGTGTTGTGATTTCACACCCACTTTAAAGTTTATGTGGACAGATACCTGAGTAACTTTATGTAAGGGGGTCTATTTGTGGCTTTTTATATATTTTTATATGCTTTTAAAATAAATGTTATTTACCCAAGCAGCAGCCTGAGATTGGTGTTATACTGGTTACCTGCCAGTATAAAACCAGGTGTGCGTCTACTCCAGAGCCTGGGGGGCTCTGAAAATTGTGAGTAACCCCTTGGCAGGACCACTGTGTGCAATTATCACTTGTTTAAACTTACTTCACTATGTTTTCTTGTTTTTGTTTTGTTTGAGGCAAGAAACCACTCGAACCACTGAATTGGAAAATATCCTGTGGATCGCATATATCTTTATATTTATATTTATTTATTTCACTTTTTATTGTATCACTATTATCGCACTAAGTAAATTTTGTACTTATATGTTTTTTAACAGTAATGAATGAAGTCGTGGACCTTTGGAAAGAAAACAAAATTTATGCTTACCAGATAAATTCCTTTCTTTCTTGGCAGGGAGAGTCCACGACCCCACCTGTAATATTTTTTATGCGGTTTCCCTGTTATTTTTTTCCTCTGGCACCTCTATAACCTAATGTTTCTCTTGCTTTTCCTTGTTCCCTTGGCTGAACAGGATAGGGAAAGGGGGAGGGATATTTATAGCCTTTGGCTGGGGTGTCTTTGCCTCTTCCTGGTGGCCAGGTGTTGATATTCCCAACAGTAATGAAAAAAGTCATGGACTCTCCCTGCCAGGAAAGAAAGGAATTTATCTGGTAAGCATAAATTTAGTTTTTAACATAGAGATGCTCAGGTGATATTTTCCTGTCAGCTTTTTACAGTTATACTGCGTCAGTTTCAAGTGATTTAGCATATAAGTATTATGTCCCTTTAACATAAAAAGATTTCTCAGTAAGTATAACTATTTGCTTTGTTTTTTGTGTGTTGTACTCTCAGCACTAGTATGCAGGTGTATTATGCGGAGTTACCTGTCAATAGACAGTATAATTATGTAACTGATGCTTATGTTTTGCAGTGTATTCATCTGGAGATGTCTATGAAGACCACTTAAGTTACAGATGTTGCTTGACCTATGAGAGATGTGCCCTCAATTCATTGGCTGCTTTTATTTCCTTACAAAATGCTGCATGGTTTACAGTTCGAACATTCATGTTACACATATAAGTGCTAATGTATTATATATAAAAAAAACTGTGATCTGGTTTCAAATGAAGCTCTCTTAACGACCATTTTACTATTTTGTAAAACACAGCATTTTAGTTTGATATCTGCTGTTCATGGTGTAATAATTATTGTTCACAACCGACCTTATATTATATGCATCACTCGCATTTTTAGCCATTGGAATCATAAAAAAAACTTAGTTTTACTTTATATTTTCTACAACTATTTGATAATGATAAAAGTGTTTACATTTTCTGTGCAGATATATGTTCTACAACAGTAATAATAAACAATAGCTGCATCCTTAGTAATAACGTTTGCACATTTTTGTAAAAAAAAAAGAAAATTCATGCTATTTTTGCATTTTCACTATTTCATAGAATATGTTTAAAGCACTTGAACATTTAATTTGCAGATTTTTTATTTTCTATTCATTAAGTGCCTTGAAATATCTTTTGTGTAACATGGAGCAATTCCACATCCCATTTTGTGTATAGTTGGTGCTACAATTTCTTAATAGATAAAGTTTTACCACTGATTTTGAAAAATCTCATCCAAAATTATTATTTTTATTTATTTGTATAGTGCCACAAAATTCTATAGCGCAGACATATAATTTTATCTGCAAAACTACCCAATGGATTTTATTCTATTATTCCAGTAGAATATCCTAGAGGGACATTTTCTCAATATAGATGAAAAATTAGTCTTCCGCTATAAATATAATTGTAGTGATGCAAACTTGTCTTTATTTAAATTATCCATATCGCATCAAAGACAATTCACCCTGAAAGCTGTCTCTTCTAATTTGACCTAATGTGCATCAAATTTATTTCAGAAAGTTACAAACAACAATCATGTCATGCTTATTATGGTGTTTTGTGTAAGATGCTGCAAATAGCAAAAGTAGCAACAATGTTTATTTCCCTCAAATCACACCTGTCACTGCGCCTGCGCCAATCTGTTGCTGACATTGGAGTAAGTTACAGGTGCACACATTTGAAGAGTGTCTAAAGAACCAACATTGCTGTTTCCCGCAGTTTACACAAGATGCTAAAATAAAAGTTAAACGAAGGTTGATCTGGAAAGAAGTGATTGCTGTATACAATGTAAAATCTGAAAAATTTATTTTACGGTTTCCAAAGCTTACTTTTGAGTCAAATATATAGTTTGCTGATGTGCATCTGAATTTGGCACTGCCTGGTGAAATGGTTACACATTATTAAAGTAATGGTATATTTAAGTGTTTTCTCTTATCCAATAGCTGTACTAGCCAAACGGCACTGTGATTGACTGCCGTATGGTTAGCACGACTATTAGATAGGAGGTGGAAATGACACCTCATGAAAGAAAAAATAGTTTTGTGGTGTTTTTTTTAAATAGAATGATGCACAAAATAGCAGGCTCACTTTAATGATTAAAATAGCAAGCAGAAGCACCATGTGTCAGCTAGACCGCTGCCTGTTAAAAACAATACAGAACAAGTGTTTTTCATCTGGGTTTTGAAAACAAATGTGTTATCTAGCAAGCACTTAGCATACGTTTGTGTTGCTTAAAAATAAAAATAGCACTGTACAGTATATCTAAGGGCTGCTTTATATACAGGTAGTAGTGTGCAATATTATACAAGGCTGACTGAATTACAGGCTGGCAATCATGGCAAAAGTAAACTTATCCTTGTATCAGAAAAGAAAAAAATCTAAAATCTCTAATGGGTAGAACTAGTAGAGAATAGGATAAATGTGTAAAAAAATTCATTCATATTCCAATAGCTGAACTCTTTTCGGTCATAGTATTGTGATTACATAACTATAGACGAATTGTAAGATTCTTAAAACAACATATCAAATCATATTACATTTAAATTGTATGTACTTCCTGAGAATTACAGATCTCTATCTATCAAAGGATAAAGCTTTTTTTTTTTTTTTTAAATTACCTGTACAAGTGCATGGTCATAATAAAGTGCACATATAGAAATAGAAATGCTGTTTCTATTTCTAGAGTCCTTCCTTACAAAGAAAAAAACTTGTGTAATTCATATAATATCAATTACATCCCTGTACATCTGTAATAACTTAGAACAATGTTATGTACATGCAAATATTTTTCAAGACAATATAAATATTGCCAAAAATAACAAATAGTTTGATCTCCCTATTAATGTAAAAAGATATTATCAGAGACATAATGTGTTTGTTGAAAATGTTTATAATTTATTTAATGATATTTAATTTTGTTATTCATTAAATGCCTTATATTCTTTTTAAAAAGATACTTTGAAGTCATAATGTTTTGATATTTCTTAAAACATTCTGTGCCAAATGCTCTAACATATATATATATATATATATATATATATATATATATATATATATGTGTGTGTGTGTGTGTGTGTGGATATATACAGTATGTATATATATATATATATATGTATATTTATGTATATATATATATATATATATATAAATATTATGTGGGTGCATATTTATAAATATTATGTGTGGGGTTGCATAGAAGGCGTTAACAGCATATACAATTTAGAACAAAAGAGGTAAGATAACCTCAAAAAAGGGGGTGGTTTAACAAGCACTCATTCCTAGTTGTGAGTAAATTAAAATAAGGATTTTTTTCGTTATATTTAAAATACAGGCGTCCAGACCAAACAGTACCTAAAATTAGACTAAGTCACATTATCCCCCTGTTTCCTGGCCAATAGCAGCTCCCTCGGCTTCAGGTGACAGGGACAACGGACTACTATAGTTAAAATCAACAAAATGCACCTATGTGCACAGAAAATGAACAGCAAACTAGTTTCGGCTGTACTATCAGCCTTTCTCAATGCGATAGACAAACCGAGGCCCGGGTGCCACCCCTTTAAATAGCACTGTGTAAGATCCATGAACCAATCATAGGTTACATTGGAAACACTCCCACTTACGATCCAATCACTATGTGTTTAAAACGTTGTTCATTATACTCGCAATATTATTGGCTAATGTGCAACATTTCATTCCTGTGAATAAATGTATCTGTTGCGATCGTGTATATTGAATACTTGCTAGTGGGTTCCTCTATCAACATATTATGTGTCTTTGTTCATTTAATCACAGTTCATGTAATGTTGTTAGGATCGATTGTGGCTTTAACAGCCTTACTTTCAGAATGGAGCAAAGTGCCGATTCGCTGATGTCTAACACTGCCCCAATTGGTTCACAATGCATTATCAATCGTAATGCCGTGGGTTGTAAGTTTACATGTTATAGCGGAGTCAATTCATACACTCTATAACAGTATATCAACGGAAAGGAGGGATGACAGAAATAAATAAAGTCAAACACTGCTCTGCCTTCCGACCTCAATTTAATTCTCTGTATGATATATTCCGTCACGACACAACCAACAGCTTACATCCCTTTATCTGAGTGTCTATATGGGGGTTTTATGGTACAGATGGCAATGTAATACATTCCTAAATTGGGGGTGCTCACCTCAAAAATGCTAATCAACATCGTATTAGAATCCATACAATGGACATGCATCTAAGTAACATTCGCAACCCACAGAGAGATGCAGAAGAAGGCAGACAACTTACTAGCGTGGCTAGACATTTTCTCCAATACCACTCTGGCAAAACTACTTCGTTTAAGTGCTGGGGTCTGGAACAGATAAAACCTGGGATTAGAGGAGGCAACAGTGAGAAAATCTTGTTGCAAAAAGAAACAGGTTGGATTTTCAGACTCAATTACAGTCATACCCAATGGGATGAATGAGGCCAATAATTTTTGGGTATTTCTTTAAATCACCTTCATAGTGACTATTTAAGAATGATATTTAAAAATGATATAAAAAATATGAATCATAAACATCTAAACATATGGTACACATATACATATTAAACTAATTTTATTCTTCCTATAAAAATTAGTAAATTAATACATTCTGGTTTACCAAAATTATACCTAATCCAATTTGACTACTATTCCCCTAAAAATAATACTCAGAAGTACCAATTCAAACCTATTCAGGGATATGGTACCTTAAATGATATTTGGGGTTTTGTTATCAGAGAATAGGTACAAGTTGTGGATAATAGTTAACATTTAACCACGAATGTACTGGTCGGGTGTTCAATTGCCGCCCACAGCACTACCCATATCCATATCCATAGTTCATCCCTTAACACAGTATATGTGTGCAATTGATAACCTCATGGCTAACAATAGTCAAAATGTATCAGTATATCAATACATTATTAACGCCTTAAAACCGTCAAATACAATATCGTCAAGACAGTCCCTGCCTAGTGTCATAAATACTAATATGTGTTTTCACACTAAGACAGTATATAATTGAAACTAATGGTAAATGTACTAGCCATAAGTCTTGCACACATTACACGCTAATTCATAACTAAAAATAGGTGTTAACACTATGCTTATGACACATGTCCATTGTATGGATTCTAATATGAAGTTGATTAGCATTTTTGAGGTGAGCACCCCCAATTTAGGAATGTATTACATTGCCATCTGTACCATAGAACCCCCATATAGACACTCAGATAAAGGGATGTAAGCTGTTGGTTGTGTCGTGACGGAATATATCATACAGAGAATTAAATTGAGGTCGGAAGGCAGAGCAGTGTTTGACTTTATTTATTTCTGTCATCCCTCCTTTCCGTTGATATACTGTTATAGAGTGTATGAATTGACTCAGCTATAACATGTAAACTTACAACCCACGGCATTACGATTGATAATGCATTGTGAACCAATTGGGGAAGTGTTAGACATCAGCGAATCGCCGCTTTGCTCCTGTGCACACCCTCGGAGCTCCAGTGGTTGACGCTGAAAGTGGGAGTGTCCGTTACACCAATAGGACCTCTTCATTTACGTGTGACACTTACCGTACTACACTAAGAGTAAAGTTTACAAATCCATAAGTGGAAGTGTCCGTTAAACCTATAGGACTTCTATGCCTATGAGTGACATATATTGTACCATTCTGAATGTAAGGGTGTTAAAGCCACAATCGATCCTAACCACATTACATGAACTGTGATTAAATGAACAAAGACACATAATATGTTGATAGAGGAACCCACTAGCAAGTATTCAATATACACGATCGCAACAGATACATTTATTCACAGGAATGAAATGTTGCACATTAGCCAATAATATTGCGAGTATAATGAACAACGTTTTAAACACATAGTGATTGGATCGTAAGTGGGAGTGTTTCCAATGTAACCTATGATTGGTTCATGGATCTTACACAGTGCTATTTAAAGGGGTGGCACCCGGGCCTCGGTTTGTCTATCGCATTGAGAAAGGCTGATAGTACAGCCGAAACTAGTTTGCTGCTAATTTTCTGTGCACATAGGTGCATTTTGTTGATTTTAACTATAGTAGTCCGTTGTCCCTGTCACCTGAAGCCGAGGGAGCTGCTATCGGCCAGGAAACAGGGGGACAATGTGACTTAGTCTAATTTTAGGTACTGTTTGGTCTGGATGCCTGTATTTTAAATATAACGAAAAAAATCCTTATTTTAATTTACTCACAACTAGGAATGAGTGCTTGTTAAACCACCCCCTTTTTTGAGGTTATCTTACCTCTTTTGTTCTAAATTGTATTATTATTGGTGGGATAGCACCGGATAACTTAACTTTTTCTATAAATTCCAGTTTTTACGTAACTAGTGCCAGTACTCCCATTTTTCTCTAATCTACTGTTAACAGCATATAATCATATTAACTGGTAATAATAGCGATCACCTTGTTTGCCTATGTGGTAACATCAACTCTTCTGATTGTATTTCTAGCTTATTTAAATATAAAAATAAACTAACAGTTAAAATGATATAGTAAATGGAAAGGAATTACTGCTCGAGCAACCACAACATATATGTTATACAGGAATGAATTATCTGTGATTTTTCCTTTAGTGACATTGTTCTGTGCACTACATATCACTGCACTACAAAGGGTATGTGTCTTAACTATGTAACATACTGTAAAATGAAATACCACTGTAAAAAAAATTTTGAAATCATTCTCTGTGCAGATTTTGAACTTGATTTTGTTGTGAATAAATCCAATGTTTCATTTTTAAGAATGTGAAGTGTGTTTTTTTTTTCTTTAACCCCTTAATGACAACTGACGTACCAGGTACGTCATGCATTAACAAGCAGTTAATGACAATGGACGTACCTGGTACGTCAGTTGTCTAACAGAGTGCTGGAAGTGATCACAATCACTTCCAGCAGCTCTGAGGGTATTGCAGTGATGCCTCGATATGGAGGCATCCTGCAATACCCCTTTACAAGACTCCGATGCAGAGAGAGCCACTCTGTGGCCCTCTCTGCACCGGTAGTGATGGTGCCGATGGTGCTTTTTTCCGGTTGGAGCGCGCGCGCGCGTGCACGATGCGCGCGTGCACGTGCACGGATGTGCGTGTGCACGTGGGCACGTGTGCACGTGGGCGCGCGTGCACGTGCATGTGCACGTGCGCACATTAGCCACACTGACACCAATGAAAAAGGAAGGGGAAAAAACGTTTTTTACATTTAAAAGGATCTGTGAGGGGGAGGGGGTGGGGGTATTGTGGGGGGGCTGCTACACTACAGAAATAATTAAACACAAATAAAAGTAATAAATAAAATTAAAATAAGTTTGGTTTGTGGGGCCAAACTGGGTACTGGCAGACAGCTGCCAGTACCCAAGATGGCGGTAATTAGGTAGGGGAGAGGGTTAGAGAGCTGGAGGGGGGGATCAGGGAGGTTGGTGCTAAGGCAGGGGTCCATCACAACTAAAATATTTTATAATTTTTATTTAAAAAAACAAACAAAACTCTTTTATTTAGTACTGGCAGACTTTCTGCCAGTACTTAAGATGGCGGTAACAATTGTGGGGTGGGGGAGGGAAGAGAGCTGTTTGGGAGGGATCAGGGGGTGGGATGTGTCAGGTGGGAGGCTGATCTCTAAAATTAACCCTGCAAGCTCCCTACAAGCTACCTAATTTAACCCCTTCACTGCTGGGCATAATTCACGTGTGGTGCGCAGCAGCATTTAGCGGCCTTCTAATTACCAAAAAGCAATGCCAAAGCCATATAAATCTGCTATTTCTGAACAAAGGGGATCCCAGAGAAGCTTTTACAACAATTTCTGCCATAATTGCACAAGCTGTTTGTAAATAATTTCAGTGAGAAACCTAAAATTGTGAAAAATGTAAAGTTTTTTTTTTTATTTGCTCGCATTTGGCGGTGAAATGGTGGCATAAAATATACCATAATGGGCCTAGATCAATACTTGGGGTTGTCTACTACACTACACTAAAGCTAAAATTAACCCTACAAGCTCCCTAATTAACCCCTTCACTCCTGGGCATAAAACATGTGTGGTGCGCAGCGGCATTTAGCGGCCTTCTAATTACCAAAAAGCAACCACAAAGCCATATAAGTCTGTTATTTCTGAAAAAGGGGATCCCAGAGAAGCATTTACAACCATTTGTTCCATAATTGCAGAAGCTGTTTGTAAATAATTTCAGTGGGAAACCTAAAGTTTGTGACAAAATTTGTGAAAAAGTGAACTTTTTTTTATTTTTTATCGCATTTGGCGATGAAAAGGTGGCATGAAATATACCAAAATGGGCCTAGATCAATACTTTGGGATGTCTTCTAAAACAAAATATATACATGTCAAGGGATATTCAGGTATTCCTGACAGATATCAGGGTTCCAAAGTAACTAGCGCTAATTTTGAAAAAAAGTGGTTTGGAAATAGAAAAGTGCTACTTGTATTTATTGCCCCATAAATTGCAAAAAAAGCAAAGAAGATGTAAACATTGGGTATTTCTAAACGCAGGACAAAATTTATAAGCTATTTAGCATGGGTGTTTTTTGGTGATTGTAGATGTGTAACAGATTTTGGGGTCAAAGTTAGAAAAAGTGTGTTTTTTTCCATTTTTTCCTCATATTTTATCTTTTTTTTTTAGTAAATTATAAGATATGATGAAAATAATGGTATCTTTAGAAAGTCCATTTAATGACGAGAAAAACGGTATATAATATGTGTGGGTACAGTAAATGAGTAAGAGGAAAATTACAGCTAAACACAAACACTGCAGAAATGTAAAAATAGCCATTGTCATTAAGGGTAAGAAAATTGAAAAATGGTCCGGTCATTAAGGGGTTAATGCCACTAAATGAAATTTTATTAAAGGGACACTCAGGTCAAATTAAACTTTATTGATTCAGAAATCAGCAATTTTAAACAACTTTCCAATTTACTTCCATTAAAAAAATGTGCACAGTCTTTTCATATTTACACTTTTTGAGTCAACCACTCCTTCTGAGCATGTGCAAGAATTCACAGAATATGTGTATATGCATTTGTAATTGGGTGATGGCTGTCACATGGTACAAGGGGTGTAGAAATAGACATAACTTTGAAATTTGTCAGGAAATTTTTTTTTCTACTTTTGTGACGTAAGCTTCGATCCGCCGGACTCAGTCCGACACAAATCGATTCTTACGTCACTCCAGATGTTCCGCACACAAGTGCGGCACAATCTGACTACTTTTGCTAGTTATCAAAAAACTAGCAGCTACGCTCAGCACTTTTACGGCCCAGCGTACCTGGTTTTCAATCCGCCGCCCTGGAGGCAGAGGATCCCATAGGAATCAATGGGAGTCTGACCATAGCGAAAGTACAAGTTCGCTGCTGACAGACATCCCATTGATTCCTATGGGAGATGTCTACACCTAACACCCTAACATGTACCCCGAGTCTAAACACCCCTAATCTGTCCCCCCCTACACCACCGCAACTAAATAAAGTTATTACCCTCTAAACCGCCGCTCCCGGAGCCCACCGCCACTATAATAAATATGTTAACCCCTAAACCGCTGCACCCGGAGCCCACCGCCACTATAATAAATATGTTAACCCCTAAACCGCTGCTCCCGGAGCCCACCGCAAGCTACTATATACATATTAACCCCTAAACCGCCGCTCCCTGACCCCGCCGCAACTATAATAAATGTATTAACCCCTAAACTGCCGCTCCCGGACCCTGCCGCAACCTATATTAAATTTATTAACCCCTAATCTGCCCCCCACACCGTTGCCACCTATAATACATTTATTAACCCCTATCCTGCCCCCCACTACACCGCCGCCACTGTAATAAATTTATTAACCCCTAAACCTAAGTCTAACACTAACCCTAACACCCCCTAACTTAAATATTAATTAAATAAATCTAAAAAATATTTCTATTATTAACTAAATGAATCCTATTTAAAACTAAATACTTACCTTTAAAATAAACCCTAATATAGCTACAATATAAATAATAATTTTATTGTAGCTATCTTAGGATTTATTTTTATTTTATAGGTAACTTTCAATTTATTTTAACTAGGTACAATAGCTATTAAATAGTTATTAACTATTTAATAGCTTACCTAGCTAAAATAAAGAGAAATTTACCTGTAAAATAAAAACTAACCTAAGTTACAATTACACCTAACACTACACTATACTTAAATAAATTATTCCTATTTAAAACTAAATACTTACCTGTAAAATAAACCCTAAGATAGCTACAATGTAATTAATAATTACATTGTACCTATTTTAGGATTTAAATTTATTTTACAGGCAACTTTGTATTTATTTTAGCTAGTTAGAATAGTTATTAAATAGTTATTAACTATTTAACCCCTTAATGACAACTGACGTACCAGGTACGTCATGCATTAACAAGCAGTTAATGACAATGGACGTACCTGGTACGTCAGTTGTCTAACAGAGTGCTGGAAGCGATCGCAATCGCTTCCAGCAGCTCTCAGGGTATTGCAGTGATGCCTCCTTTTTAGAAGACTCCGATGCAGAGAGAGCCACTCTGTGGCCCTCTCTGCACCGGTAGCGATGGTGCCGGTTCGTTGGTGGGTGGGAGCGTAACAGGGAGGCGGGTGGGCGGCCCATCGCTACCCGGCATCCGGTTCCTAGAAGTGCAATGTGCACGCCGGGTGCCGGGAGTGTGCGGGGGGGCGTGCGTGCGCGTGCATTAGCTGGCCACTGACACCAATGAGGAGGGAAGAGGGGGGGGAAAAGATTTAAAAAAAATAAAATAAAATAATATAAAAGGATTGGGTACCAAAGATGGCCGCAATTAGATAGGGGAGAGGGTTAGAGAGCTGGGGGGGGGGGGGGGATCCTGGAGATTGGGGCTAAGGCAGGAGTCCATCACAGCTAAAATATTTTATTTTTTTTATAAAAAAAAAAAAACTCCTTTTATTTAGTACTGGCAGACTTTCTGCCAGTACTTAAGATGGCGGGGACATTTGTGGGGTGGGGGAGGGAAGAGAGCTGTTTGGGAGGGATCAGGGGGTGGGATGTGTCAGGTGGGAGGCTGATCTCTACCCTAAAGCTAAAATTAACCCTGCAAGCTCCCTACAACCTACCTAATTAACCCCTTCACTGCTGGGCATAATTTACGTGTGGTGCGCAGCAGCATTTAGCGGCCTTCTAATTACCAAAAAGCAATGCCAAAGCCATATAAGTCTGCTATTTCTGAACAAAGGGGATCCCAAAGAAGCTTTTACAACAATTTGTGCCATAATAGCACAAGCTGTTTGTAAATAATTTCAGTGAGAAACCTAAAATTGTGAAAAATGTAAAGTTTTTTTTTTATTTGCTCGCATTTGGAGGTGAAATGGTGGCATAAAATATACCAAAATGTGCCTAGATCAATACTTTGGGTTGTCTTCTAACAAAAAATATATACATGTCAAGGGATATTCAGGTATTCCTGACAGATATCAGGGTTCCAATGTAACTAGCGCTAATTTTGAAAAAAAGTGGTTTGGAAATAGCGAAGTGCTACTTGTATTTATGGCCCTATAACTTGCAAAAAAAGCTAAGAACATGTAAACATTGGGTATTTCTAAACTCAGGACAAAATTTAGAAACTATTTAGCATGGGTGTTTTTTGGTGATTGTAGATGTGTAACAGATTTTGGGGGTCAAAGTTAGAAAAAGTGTGTTTGTTTCCATTTTTTCCTCATATTTTATTATTTTTTTTGTAGTAAATTATAAGACATGATGAAAATAATGGTATCTTTAGAAAGTCCATTTAATGGCGAGAAAAACGGTATATAATATGTGTGGGTACAGTAAATGAGTAAGAGGAAAATTACAGCTAAACACAAACACCGCAGAAATGTAAAAATAGCCATTGTCATTAAGGGTAAGAAAATTGAAAAATGGTCCGGTCATTAAGGGGTAATAACTACCTAGCTAAAAGAAATACAAAATTTCCTGTAAAATAAATCCTAACCTAAATTACAATTAAACGTAACACTACACTATCATTAAATAAATTAAATAAATTAAATACAAATAACTACAATTAAATACAATTACATAAACTAACTAAAGTAAAAAAATAAAAAAAAGCTAAGTTACAAAAAATAAAAAAATAGGTTACAAACATTTAAAAAATATTACAACAATTTTAAGCTAATTACACCTAATGCCCCAAAGAATTCAGCTCTTTTGCCTGTAAAAGAAAAATACAACCCCCCCATCGGAATTAAGGTAGGAAAAATCTGATTGGCTGATTGAATCAGCCAATCAGATTGAGCTTGCATTCTATTGGCTGATCGGATCAGCCAATAGAATGCGAGCTCAATCTGATTGGCTGATTGGATCAGCCAATCGGATTGAACTTCAATCTGATTGGCTGATTCAATCAGCCAATCAGATTTTTCCTACCTTAATTCCGATTGGCTGATAGAATCCTATCAGCCAATCGGAATTGAAGGGATGCCATCTTGGATGACGTCCCTTAAAGGAGCCTTCATTCATCGGTAGTCCGTCGGGAAAGAAGGATGTTCCGCGTCGGCGGGATGAAGATTGAAGAAGGGTAGGGAATTTTTTTATTTTGGGGGGCTTTGTTATTTTGTTAGGGGGCTTAGATTAGGTGTAATTAGCTTAAAATTGTTGTAATATTTTTTAAATGTTTGTAACCTATTTTTTTATTTTTTGTAACTTAGCTTTTTTATTTTTTGTACTTTAGTTAGTTTATGTAATTGTAGTTATTTGTAGTTATTTGTAGTTATTTGTATTTAATTTATTTAATTTATTTAATGATAGTGTAGTGTTAGGTTTAATTGTAACTTAGGTTAGGATTTATTTTACAGGTAATTTTGTATTTCTTTTAGCTAGGTAGTTATTAAATAGTTAATAACTATTTAATAACTATTCTAACTAGCTAAAATAAATACAAAGTTGCCTGTAAAATAAATATAAATCCTAAGATAGCTACAATGTAATAATTAATTATATTGTAGCTATCTTAGGGTTTATTTTACAGGTAAGTATTTAGTTTTAAATAGGAATAATTTATTAAAGTATAGTATAGTGTTAGGTGTAATTGTAACTTAGGTTAGTTTTTATTTTACAGGTAAATTTCTCTTTATTTTAGCTAGGTAAGCTATTAAATAGTTAATAACTATTTAATAGCTATTGTACCTAGTTAAAATAAATTGAAAGTTACCTGTAAAATAAAAATAAATCCTAACATAGCTACAATATAATTATTATTTATATTGTAGCTATATTAGGGTTTATTTTATAGGTAAGTATTTAGTTTTAAATAGGATTCATTTAGTTCATAATAGAAATATTATTTAGATTTATTTAATTAATATTTAAGTTAGGGGGTGTTAGGGTTAGTGTTAGACTTAGGTTTAGGGGTTAATAATTTTATTACAGTGGCGGTGGTGTAGTGGGGGCAGGATAGGGGTTAATAAATTTAATATAGGTTGCGGCGGGGTCAGGGAGCGGCGGTTTAGGGGTTAAACTATTTATTTAGTTGCGGCGAGGTGCGGGATCAGGATAGGGGTTAATAACTTTATTATAGAGGGCGACGGTATGGGGGGGCAGGATAGGGGTTACTAGGTATAATGTAGGTTGCTGCGGTGTAGTGGGGGGCAGGATAGGGGTTAATAAATTTATTATAGGTGGCAACGGTGTAGGGGGGGGCAGGATAGGGGTTAATAAATTTAATATAGGTTGCGGCGGGGTCAGGGAGCGGCGGTTTAGGGGTTAAACTATTTATTTAGTTGCGGCGAGGTGCGGGATCAGGATAGGGGTTAATAACTTTATTATAGAGGGCGACGGTATAGGGGGGGCAGGATAGGGGTTACTAGGTATAATGTAGGTTGCTGCGGTGTCCGGGAGCGGCGGTTTAGGGGTTAATACATTTATAAGAGTTGCGGCAGGGTCTAGGAGTGGCGGTTTAGGGGTTAGTAACTTTATTGCATTGCGGGGGGCTCCAGGGGCGCCGGTATAGGGGGTAGAACAGTGTAGTTTAGTGTGGGTGCTTAGTGACAGGCTAGCAAGAAAGCTGTAAAAAAGCCGAAGAGCAGCGAGATCGAATGAGTGATAACTCTCACAGTCCGCTGCTCATCGCCCCGTACTTGGTGCGTGGCTTTTTGACAGCTTTTTTGATAACTTTGGCGAATTTTTGCAGGTCCGCGGCGGCGATGTGAGGCGAGCTTAGGCGGGCGTATTGGGCCGGCGAAGACAGGTAAAATAGACACGTTGATAACTACCCCCCTATATGTACACTCAGCTATTTAGCTGTAATTGATTCTAATACAATTCTAATTAGGACGCTAAAAATACCTATATTCTTAATATGAACAGTTATTTAAATGTCTATTTATAACTGGAACAAATTCTTATTTACTTATAATTAAATCAATTCTAATATATATATATATATATATATATATATTCTATATTTTGCACAGATGAATTATTTATGTATGCAAGATACAAATTTGACACTATACAGGATTATGGATACCAATTTTAAAACACAATTTATTTCTTTAAGCCTGCTACATACAGCAACAATGAATGTTTGTTTTAAATGTTTTGCATACAGAAAGACAAACTAAAAGCTATTCAAGATTATGAAACAATTTAAAATACTGAGTGCTCCTTTAAATCTTCTAATTATAATTGATTATGTTTCTATTAATAACCTTTGTTTCAGTTATTAAAAATTAGGACAATTATACTTCACCAATTTGAACCAATTCGTCGTGGTCTTTAGATCATCTCATTGGAAGGAAAGTTATTGCATATCAAGGTAAGTTTTCAGCTTCTTGCTTAGTGAGATGTGTTCCCAAGTATGGCCGCCAAATATCAAATCACTAGTCTCCAGCAAGTCACAAAAAACCAGTCTCCTTGTTTGCATTGCCATTCCTTTTATCTAATCATTGATGACCTTTTTTTTGTTCACGCCCACATGCTTGTCACTTCTCATTGGATAATTTTGGGGAACGCTCCCCATTGGTTTAGTATATATTGTCGCTATGGAAACGCATCTTTTAACAGTTAAGTCCCTTGACTGTCATACTGGATTCTGGCCATCGGCTGCCAGCGGACGAACACAAACAGATTCACCTAACCATTTCTAACATTTATGTTTCTAAATCTTACATATCCCATATAATGATTATATTAAACAATACTACAACATTCCATTTATCACTTACAATCGAATTCCAGGCAGGGTGGTATCATGTGAATTTTCTGATCATTTCAATACCAAGCACCATTATATTATATCAAAATAAGTACACTGTTAATTCAATATCTACTCGCAGACACACACACATATACTTGCACAAACATGCACATACACACAGACATATACTTGCACAAACACGCACATACACACAGATATCTACTCGCAGACACACACACATATACATGCAAAAGAAGTGCAATCAAAATATAAATGACATAGCTAAATGGCATTGTTTAACATAAGTCAATAGACAACATGTTGGCTGGTATATTTGTATGTCTTCTAAGTGAAATCTGAGGCCACTTTTGGACCTCGCTGTAGGGTATAAAGCGGCAGAAGACAGTCCTGAACAGTAGGGGACACTAGGTGGCAGCGATATCGGGAGCCGCAGATTAGGGGTTAATAGTTTTATTTAGGTGGCGGGGATGTTAGGGGCAGCAGATTAGGGATTAATAACATTATGTAGGTTGCGGCGATGTTAGGGGAAGCAGATTAGGGGTTAATAACATTATGTAGGTTGCGGCGATGTTAGGGGCAGCAGATTAGTGGTGTTTAGACGTGCTTTTTATGTTAGGTTTAAACGTAACTTTTTCTTTCCCCATAGACATCAATGGGACTGCGTTACTGAGCTTTTTTTTTCCCGTTTTCGCAGGTGTTAGGCTTTTTTTAGCCGACTCTCCCCATTGATGTCTATGGGGAAATAGTGCACGAGCACATCAAAACACTTCTTGTATTTGGGTGAGGTATGGAGCTCAACGCAATCATACTGCCCGCGCAAGCCGGCTTTTACAAAACCTGTAATAGGAGCGCTATAGGGATGTGAAATAACGACGCTTTTGTGGTGGTCGTTAATTTCCCTATAGTTCTGAAAACTCGTAATCTAGCTGAATGGTAGCAAACAATATGAAGGAATGGAAAATCCAGCGCAAGAGATCTTATATATATTATAATCTAATTTGTTTCAGTCCACAGTCCTTGAGATAAAATAATAAATACATAATCACTAATATAGTATCACAAAGAACTGTGACTCATTAAGTTCTGCAATGCTCTGTGATATCAGATCAATTTCCAAGTAACATATTCAAATAACTGTGAAGATAGGAAGAAAGATGTCAATTTATGAGACTTAAAGGGACATGAAACATTTTTCATTGATGATTTAGACAGAACAAACAATTTTAAACAACTTACCAATTTACTTCTATTATCAAATTTATTTCCTTCTCTTGGTATCTTTTATTTATGATATCTTTCATGCCTTTTGGAGTATGTGCAACTTCTCACAGTTCTTCATGGTCGTCTGTAACTTCTGGATTTACCTCAAGTTTATGTGAGAGGAAGACAAAAAGTGGCTACAAATAGTGTAGCAAATTTATTATTCAACAAACGATAAGGTAATCCAATCTCCAATTCACTTTCACAGTATACCCTCAATTCGAATGAGATAAGTGTAATGGTGTTTTTTACAGGTGCATTATGGGTCAGTCCTCTCCCTGTTTATATATAAAAAGTATGAATCCCAATGGTTGTATATAATATAATTGAGGTTAAGTCTTGTAAGTAGACATCTTTCTACATATGTTACTAGTCATTTGACTATGTCACTTGGAAACTGATCTGATATCACTGAGCATCGCAGAACTTAAAGGGACATTAAACACAGATTGTAAATTACATGATTATAAACCTTCATATATAAGAATAATTTTGCAATGAAAACTACAGCTTTATTTTGTCAAATGAGTATATTGTTTTATGTTCATTCTTTTCACTGATTTCCCTGTCCCACAGAACAAAAGAACCCTTGCTAACCAATCACACACTAATACTTAAATATAGCACAAACTCGGTAGCCTGCCCTGTTGTTTTCCCTTAAGAAGGTTTAGCACTGATTCAACTTGGTTACTATTGCAAATAATGATTTGCTTGTCATGAGTGTTGATGCAAAACTGATAGAAGCATATAACAACCATGGAAGCTTAGTGAGGGAGGGAAAAATAAACAAACGCTCACATAGATTGCCATAAAGTATTAACCCAAGGCTGCAAAATAAATAATAAATGTATATTGCAATATTTCACTTGCAATAATGAAACATTTTATGCGTTGTTTAAAGGGACACTGAACCTATATTTTTTCTTTTGTAATTCAGAAAGAGCATGCAATTTTAAGCAACTTTCTAATTTACTCCTGTTATCAATTTTTCTTCGTTCTCTTGCTATCATTATATGAAAAAGAAGACATCTAAGCTTTTTTTGGTTTCAGTACTCTGGACAGCACTTTTTTATTGGTGGATGAATTTATCCACCAATCAGCAAGGACAACCCAGGTTGTTCACCAAAAATGGGCCGGCATCTAAACTTACATTCTTGCATTTCAAATAAAGATACCAAGAGAATGAAGAAAATTTGATAATAGGAGTAAATTAGAAAGTTGCTTAAAATTTCATGCTCAATCCGAATCACGAAAGAAAAATTTTGGGTACAGTGTCCCTTTAACTGTCAAGTTTAATGTTCCTTTAATTAGTCACAGTTCTTTCTGATACTGTATCAGTGACTGTTTCCTGTTATTTATTTATTATTTTATCTCAAGAACTGTGAACTAAAACAAATTGGATTATTTATAACAGGTTGGAGTTATATAATCTCTTGTGCTGGATTTCCCTTTCCTTCATATTATATATAGCAGCATATTATATATATATATATATATATATATATATATATATATATATATATATTATAGCTAGCAGGTATCCCAGCACTCCATCCTAGGCATTGTATCAGCCACCTGGGTGCAATCCTCAAAAGGTCATGTATAGCTTTGTTAGGAAGTGAAGGGCACTCTCAGGAATTTTTTTAGAGAAACACAAAATGTTTTATGGAGACATCAAGAACAGAGTCGACGTTTCGGCTCACATCAGAGCCTTCTTCAAGACAAAGAAAATCTGTGAAATATATAAAAAGAAAAAAGAATATACTAACATAATAGGCAATGTACAGTGATAACAAACACCCAACACCATAGTTAACCTAAATTAAAATCATATTAAAAGGATAAACTCTAACTGAAAACCAACAGAGTGGCCGTGCTAACCACCTAATCACACTAATATCTATCACACTATTCAAGGCAAAACTGATATACATCCAAGACAGTATTTGCTGGATACACCAAAAAACATGACAAGAGGGCGGAATGAGCCCACCTTGCAAGGCTCAGCATTCCTAGACTCAATGCAGTGTCCAAGATAAGATTAGATAATGCACTAAGATTTGTAAAATACCGATGAAACAAATAAATATCACTCAATTATTAAAGTAACAAGCTATACAAATGATACATGCAGCTTCATGCTCAAAAAATACAATATAACAGATCGTTTTCAAAAAATACATAAAATCAAAGACTATATCAATTGTCAAACTGAAGGTGTAATTTATATTCTAACTTGCAATTGTGTTAAAATCTATGTTGGAATGACGACAAGAAAGCTAAGAACAAGACTATTGGAACATCTGCGAAATATTAAAAATGCCTCAAAAGATCTAAATGAGGGTAAACAACTTACCTCAGTGGCTCGTCATTTCCTCCAGAAACATAATTCCAAAGAATCAAATCTGAAGTGCTATAGAATTAAAAAAATCAAACTGGGAATAAGAGGAGGAAATTTAGAAAAAACACTATTAAGAGCGGAAAGTAAATGGATTTTCTTACTGGATGCAGTCCAATCCAATGGACTAAATGAGCAGAATAATTTTTCTTCCTTTCTTTGAAATTAACCGTGTTGGTTGGTTTAAAGTCAGGAGAATACAGTTCAAATTACATATTTGGTAATATATTTGAGTTTTAAAAAATTTTTATGGAGAGAAACATAGACTCTCTCTAGGTTTTTTCCTCTATTATCGTCAACAAAAATTCAATGATGTTCACATTAACACATTATTTCCTTTTTAGATTAGTGGTTATAATAAGAGATATATCAATGGGGATATATAATGATACTTTATAATTTCAAAGAAATTGAGTATTATATAATACAAATGATTTACACATGTAAATTTCTTACATTAAAATTTATAAGAAATGATAAGTAAAGGTAGCACAAAAAAAAGTTTTTTCTTCTCACAATGTTGAGGTTATATAATATTAATACACATCATCACTAACTTTTTACAACAAATATCAAACACACATAAATATTAGATGTGTTTATTAAGATGTTGGAACACAAGTAATAGATTATAAGCATCACTACAACTAGTGCACTAAACTAAAGAATAGAGATTTTTAACTACTGTATTTGTCACCATCACTGTACAAACACAAATTCACTTAAAGGGCCATAATACCCAAATGTTTAAACACTTGAAAGTGATGCAGCATAGCTGTCTAGAAAATATCTCCTGAACATCTCTATGTAAAAAAAGAAAGATATTTTACCTCAAAAGTTCCTCAGTAGCCACCTCCCATTGTAAAGGATTTCTAAGCAGCATTTTAGTGTGTCTGTCCTAGGACAGCTTAGGGGATGAGCATCGTGAACTCTCATATTATGTCACCAATCAGGTAAAGGAAGCTTACTATGAAATCTCATGAGAGTTAAGTCAAATCTCATGAGATCACAGTAAGAGTTCATGTAAGAGCTCATCACTGCTGATGCTGATTGGCTGCTGTTCATTTCTTCATTTTTTATTTTTTTATCTGCAGCTAGGAGCAGGTGAAGTATAACTTTTTACACAGAACTTACTCTGCTGAGTTGAGGAGATTGTGAGGTAAAATATTTACATAGAGATGCTCAGGTGATATTTTCCTGTCAGCTTTTTACAGTTATACTGCATCAGTTTCAAGTGATTTAGCATATGAGTATTATGTCCCTTTAATAAATTCATAAAATTGCACATATTAGCACAATTTACACACAATTTCTGGTTTTCAATAAACTGGCATTAATAGCCAATGAATACATCACCAACTTGAACACAATTAGTAATTCCACATAATAGTTATGTGTTATTGTTTCTTTTTTAGCCAAATTTATTTATATTGGGAAAATATTAGACACATTTCTCTTAAATGCCATAAATACACATATTCTTTCAATGAATAAAAACAGATATTGGAGATGAAATAAGGATAACCGTAACTTTTAAAATATTAAAATACAAATTCAAGAACAAAACTATGTCATCTGAAGAAAAAATCGTAAAAATGAAGTTTAAATGTATATATTGAAATTAAAACAAACGATAGTTTTGAGAACAAAGAAACTAAGTTTTTATTTACAATCTGGAAGCTAACAACAATGTCAACCAATCACTCAGTAATTATAAAGAGAGGCGTGCTACAAATCGTTTATTAAATATTATACAGGTTTAACAACATTGCCTCAATTAAAAATTTCAACTAAAATAAATCGCTTTTCAGAGAAATTAAAGACGATTTTTGCTAACTATTACATAAACTTATTGAGACTACTAAGAGGGGCGTGTTATAAACTAATATAGGTTCAATATTACCATCTAATTGCACTGATTTTATTTCGAATAAACTTCTCTCCAAAGTTTTAATGAGGTTTCTGTTCATGAGTTAAAACACGTTACTGTAATAAACCAGGGCGTGCTATTACCGATTGTTAAAGATCGTTGTTTACCTATAACAGATGTTTAACATCATCGTCCAATAAGAAACTCCACAAGCAACAAACCGCTCTTGAATGACATTAACCACAATCTGTGTTTACTAAGAAAACATATGTTCACCTCATCGTCCAATCAAGTCTCTCCTAAAAGTGATATCATCACAAGGGGAGGAGTAAGAACAAACATTATCCAATACATATTCCCATTCAAGAGGACGTTAGAGAAGTAGGAGTGGATTGTACGCTATTTAAAGCCGATATCCAAGCGGTGCGATCATCCCTTGAAAAAGCCGGTTCACGGCAAAACATGTCAGGTAGATTAGGGTCTTGGTGAGGAGTCCTAGGAGCTCCTGTGTTTTTAGCCAGCCTTATGCTATCCTCACAATTACTGTAGTCAATACTAACAATATACATGGATATTTACTTGATACTTTGATACCTCAAACGTTATTATGTGTGTTAGATAATATATAGCACAGCTGCCACGTATATTAAAACTGAAGCACGACTCAAACCACCAATAATAGCAACAGATATGGTTTGTCAGATAGATAGAATTGGTATAGTAACGGTATAGTAACGGTTCAACTCCCACGAAAGTTGAACTATACATCCAAACCGTGTCTCCTAACAAGACCAGATACCTTAATGCATTACTGAATGGTAAAACAAATACGGTTATAACATTTGCATTACATCTAAACTCTGCTAAATAAGTTTTTTTTTTCAATATTGTGTTACTTTAAACTGTATTGGTTAAGATAAACATTACATTGCACAGATATCCAAATGTGCTACTAATGCCAAGAAAATAAGGTTATAATAGTTGCAATATATCTAACTATACTAATGTCTTACTGATATTTTGATACTTTAAAACTTTATTGAGAAAGACAAAACAATACTATGCACAGCTGAGCACGAAATCCCAACAGGACTCCAAATAAAGTAGAAAAAACACATATTTGTGTCTTAAAAGCGCCATTAACTCCAAACGAATGGTGTCATACTTAATACATCTTAAATATAAAGTGTACAGATTTATGTCTAAAAAGTGCTATTAATACCAAACAAATGGTGTTATACTCATTACATCTCAAACACAAAGTGCATAAATTCTTATAATAAAAACCGAAAAAGTTATTTTAACCCATAGGTGGTATAAGTGGCAAGCAAATGATTAAAGGCTACATATGAGACTAACACACATAAATTTATCTTCTTTATGTACAAATTATTTTTCAGAAAAATAAATCCTCTACTGACATAGTCACTTATTATTTAACCCTTGCGATACATAAATGTCATAACTATCCACTTAAGTTTGTAACTCCAACAATTTAATATCTAAGGTAAAAAGCGTACTTGTTTTAAAAAGAGTTATCAAATATTCAACTCTTGTGGATGATTCGAGTATATATAAATGAATAATATTGCAACTTCTGGTTGATTTGGGCATGCTTAGATACGCATATATATGAAAATTATTCACTCAAGTTGGAGATCTTAACATTAATATTAAAGGGCAAGTAACGTTCTTGTTTATAAATTAAACAAAGATACAACATTATTGTATCTTTTGACATGTCAAAGATACGCTGGAATATCACGAATTAACATATGTGTTAACATCATACAACAAACCTATGGTAATATCTATGAGGAGAATTGACCTATTGTGGACATATATTTTTTAATAACTATCCCTAGGGGTTATTCTAATAATTATACATTGACTATATTTGTCAGTTAAAGGAGAACACACTGATTTACTTGTGTATATACCAAAATAAGGTATTCAAATAAAGTATCATCCATCAATTCTAGTGAGGATACGTAAGAGTGTTTTTAAGAATTTTTCCTATTTTATTATATAACTAATAAAAGTTAAATTTTAAATCCATTCCACAAGCTCAAACAAATGTCCTGATCAACTATATTCATTCTAAGCCATCCAGAGTGCTATAAGTGTATTCTTTTTAGAGTAAGTCTCTCCCTGCTCATTTCCAATTATACAAATGATATAGTATAGCCATTTTTTTCTTTAAATATGATCCAATAATGCCACGGCGTTAAACAATGCATGTAATGCATTACAATCAACCAATATGTACACAGCGGGAGATGTAAACCATGATGACAATAATAAAAACAACAGACCTTATGTTTAGTCAAAATATATATTTATTACTCATAAATCTTTCACCAAATAATAATTGGATTATCTACCCATCAGCTCAAAACTCTTAAGTCGTGATTCAATACATATATACATGAAAAGTGCAACTGGCGATAAATACAGCATGTGTATAACCTAACATACAAAGCGTGATAACCATTAATGCGGTGGACCGGGAGGAACAACATAGCCGTGTGTAGCGATGGAACAAACAAAATCTGTACTCAAATAGAGTGGACTAGAAACAATGCTCATATAGACACAGGCTAGATATCGGCAGTGGTGCAAATACACTAAATAAATACAATATATATTGTCAGTATACTCATAAAAATCTTCAGTAGTCCTATCCAAATAATATATCAGTCTATCTCAGGGTTATAATACAATACATTTAATAATTATCCTTTAAAATAGAAACCCTTAATTAATATGCATCTACTAGAAACCATAAAAAATAATATAAATAACTGAATTCTTTTATTTAGTTAATATCTATGAGCATATTGGAATATATTTGTAATACCAGGACATGAAACAATATTATACATGTTTTCAAAGCTATTAAGATATGCTATACTTCTTACAAAGCTCATAAAAAGTTTACCTTTAAAATTAGCCTGACTTACAATGAATGGCCTTTCATTCAGTTAACACAATGAGATTCTAAGATATTTAGCTGCTAACATTCAAGCAGTACACTCATTATTTAACCACAATTTACTATAACACAATTCTAATTAGGATACTAAAAATACATATATTTTTACTGTAAACAGTTACTTATAATTAAAATCAATTCTAAGATATATATATATATGTTCTATGTTTTGCACCGATAAAAACAATTTAGCATTAAAGAAATATGTTTAACAAAACACAGGCTATGAAATAGTAGCTTAAAATCCAAACTGCTCTTTAAATTTACTTGCTATAGTAATCTCTTAATACATTACCAAGATGAACGCCAATCGATATCCAATATTCCTTAATAGGAATTATCTCACCTAAGAATCACTGATAAGTATATATTGCAATCAATGAGAAAAGGTTGATTAGCTTTGCCAGAGTAAATGGTATCTCACGCCCAGCACCCAGTTACAAGTTAGCTTAGCACAATCTGTCTTGTTTCTCCCTCCTGCATTACTTATATAAGCTTTTCATCATAGGTAAGATTGGAAACGCACAAACGGAAACCTTGTCTCGGATTGGCCCTTAACGGAGCAGAACATGTTCACCATGGAAACGCATCTTTTGAACAGTTAATTCCCTTAACTGTCCTACTGGATTCTGGCCACCTGGGGCCAGTAGACATACAACACAGCAATACATTTAACCAACATTTTTAACAACTTAATTATTCTTATAAAATGATTATTTAATCAGACCATAAATTTTTGCATCAATCACATATAACCCCAATTATAGATGGGTAGTATCAGATAATTTTTCTGATACTTGAAGAAACAGTCTGAGACTGAGAAACGCGTCACAATTTATCTATATTTTATTAAAGTGATTTTAACTTTTACTAAAAACACTTGCTGCCTTTGAATTGGTTATTATCTGAGGATATGACTGACCTATAGACCATCAAGAGGAGATTGTATGCTGTATGCCATGGTTATAAGTCTGTTGGGTGACTGAATTGATCCCAGCCTGTCTCTATAGCATCATTGGAGATGCTCCATCAAATGTGAGTTTAAACTTTATATAATTATTTGGTGTGGAATCACTCTAGCCATACAATACTAGGCCATATAGGCTTTTTTATGCTTCCTATCTTACACAGAACCTGTAACAATTCGGGAGGTCGGTCTGCTGGGTGACTGTTATAGATCCCAGACTGTGCCATTTGCACCAATTGAGGTGCTTCATCACATGTGAGTGTAATTATTTAGCAATACTTACCACTCTTTGGAACCTACAATATTGGGCCATGTTGCGCATCTGTTTCTGTTTGAAATTTTTCTGATTATTCTGATACCAAATATGTTATATTATTAACATTGTATTATATTAAAGTAACTTATATTGCTAACTATTCAAGATTGATAATATTTAAATCCTGACATTTTATTCATGTAGATACAGCATGCTTCACATTTTACAATTTCTGTATGTATGAATTGATGCCTGCAATAGAAAGGGAAATAATTGTTAGAAATGATTCAAGCATTCATATGTCTATTTGCAATATTGTTAATGCAGTTATTATTCAATATAGCAATTATTTATTTAATATAGTATGTTGTCTGAATATATGTACATGTATATATATACACACATGTATTAATTTCTATGCTGTTTTTTAACAATGGGTTAATTGTAATTTCCATGTAATCTATTACAGATTTTAATTTATTTATTCATATATCTATTCACTGCAACAAATCTTCATTTAATATAATATGGGTTATTTGAATTATTTCAAATACACATGAAGCTATTGGCATTATTTCTTTTTCAAAATGTATTTAATTTTACTTATGCTGTCTTTTAACAATGGTTCCCAAGAGTATAATTTAAAACATGTGTTTCTGCCAAGTTTTTATTGCCCCACTTACATAGCATGGGGTCAATTTGCATCTGAAATGTACAAGGTTAGAGTTCTCACAAAATCTGTTGCCTGAACTAGACTTCTAGGCAACGTAAGAGATTGTATCACATATTTTCAGGCAGTAACACATATGGTACCTTGCAATTGCTGTTAAAAGTTAAACAAACCAAATGTTTATTGTTCTCACTTGGATGCCCTTTTAACTTTTGCATACTGAATGTGGGAGGATGGGACAGGAGTCTCAAGTAAATTTTCTGAATGAATTAATCATTTGCTACTAACCAGCCAAACATATGAATCTATATATATATATATATATATATGTATTAATCTTTATATATACCTTGACACTATAATGCATACGAAGATAAAAGAACCACCAAACTAAAGCCGTCTATTGTGTATCGCTTGAACACCCTAAGATTTAACAACTATGTAACAACATGGCAATTTAAGACAGCAATTTAGCAAAGAGACAAAGTGATACAATGCTGAAACACACCGCATCTCCTACTTCCAGTCGGCTCGTAGCCATGCTCCCAAAACAGGAAATGAGATCATAGTCACTAAACCACCTGTGCATACTAATAAGGCTAAAAAAACACATTCATTGGTTTAAGCTAGGGGAATGTCAGTCCGTAGCCCGAGCAGCTGATCAATCAAGGTAACACGTAGTCTAGCTGTTAACTCGCCATTAACTCCAAACGAATGGTGTCATACTTAATACATCTTAAATATAAAGTGTACAGATTTATGTCTAAAAAGTGCTATTAATACCAAACAAATGGTGTTATACTCATTACATCTCAAACACAAAGTGCATAAATTCTTATAATAAAAACCGAAAAAGTTATTTTAACCCATAGGTGGTATAAGTGGCAAGCAAATGATTAAAGGCTACATATGAGACTAACACACATAAATTTATCTTCTTTATGTACAAATTATTTTTCAGAAAAATAAATCCTCTACTGACATAGTCACTTATTATTTAACCCTTGCGATACATAAATGTCATAACTATCCACTTAAGTTTGTAACTCCAACAATTTAATATCTAAGGTAAAAAGCGTACTTGTTTTAAAAAGAGTTATCAAATATTCAACTCTTGTGGATGATTCGAGTATATATAAATGAATAATATTGCAACTTCTGGTTGATTTGGGCATGCTTAGATACGCATATATATGAAAATTATTCACTCAAGTTGGAGATCTTAACATTAATATTAAAGGGCAAGTAACGTTCTTGTTTATAAATTAAACAAAGATACAACATTATTGTATCTTTTGACATGTCAAAGATACGCTGGAATATCACGAATTAACATATGTGTTAACATCATACAACAAACCTATGGTAATATCTATGAGGAGAATTGACCTATTGTGGACATATATTTTTTAATAACTATCCCTAGGGGTTATTCTAATAATTATACATTGACTATATTTGTCAGTTAAAGGAGAACACACTGATTTACTTGTGTATATACCAAAATAAGGTATTCAAATAAAGTATCATCCATCAATTCTAGTGAGGATACGTAAGAGTGTTTTTAAGAATTTTTCCTATTTTATTATATAACTAATAAAAGTTAAATTTTAAATCCATTCCACAAGCTCAAACAAATGTCCTGATCAACTATATTCATTCTAAGCCATCCAGAGTGCTATAAGTGTATTCTTTTTAGAGTAAGTCTCTCCCTGCTCATTTCCAATTATACAAATGATATAGTATAGCCATTTTTTTCTTTAAATATGATCCAATAATGCCACGGCGTTAAACAATGCATGTAATGCATTACAATCAACCAATATGTACACAGCGGGAGATGTAAACCATGATGACAATAATAAAAACAACAGACCTTATGTTTAGTCAAAATATATATTTATTACTCATAAATCTTTCACCAAATAATAATTGGATTATCTACCCATCAGCTCAAAACTCTTAAGTCGTGATTCAATACATATATACATGAAAAGTGCAACTGGCGATAAATACAGCATGTGTATAACCTAACATACAAAGCGTGATAACCATTAATGCGGTGGACCGGGAGGAACAACATAGCCGTGTGTAGCGATGGAACAAACAAAATCTGTACTCAAATAGAGTGGACTAGAAACAATGCTCATATAGACACAGGCTAGATATCGGCAGTGGTGCAAATACACTAAATAAATACAATATATATTGTCAGTATACTCATAAAAATCTTCAGTAGTGCTATCCAAATAATATATCAGTCTATCTCAGGGTTATAATACAATACATTTAATAATTATCCTTTAAAATAGAAACCCTTAATTAATATGCATCTACTAGAAACCATAAAAAATAATATAAATAACTGAATTCTTTTATTTAGTTAATATCTATGAGCATATTGGAATATATTTGTAATACCAGGACATGAAACAATATTATACATGTTTTCAAAGCTATTAAGATATGCTATACTTCTTACAAAGCTCATAAAAAGTTTACCTTTAAAATTAGCCTGACTTACAATGAATGGCCTTTCATTCAGTTAACACAATGAGATTCTAAGATATTTAGCTGCTAACATTCAAGCAGTACACTCATTATTTAACCACAATTTACTATAACACAATTCTAATTAGGATACTAAAAATACATATATTTTTACTGTAAACAGTTACTTATAATTAAAATCAATTCTAAGATATATATATATATGTTCTATGTTTTGCACCGATAAAAACAATTTAGCATTAAAGAAATATGTTTAACAAAACACAGGCTATGAAATAGTAGCTTAAAATCCAAACTGCTCTTTAAATTTACTTGCTATAGTAATCTCTTAATACATTACCAAGATGAACGCCAATCGATATCCAATATTCCTTAATAGGAATTATCTCACCTAAGAATCACTGATAAGTATATATTGCAATCAATGAGAAAAGGTTGATTAGCTTTGCCAGAGTAAATGGTATCTCACGCCCAGCACCCAGTTACAAGTTAGCTTAGCACAATCTGTCTTGTTTCTCCCTCCTGCATTACTTATATAAGCTTTTCATCATAGGTAAGATTGGAAACGCACAAACGGAAACCTTGTCTCGGATTGGCCCTTAACGGAGCAGAACATGTTCACCATGGAAACGCATCTTTTGAACAGTTAATTCCCTTAACTGTCCTACTGGATTCTGGCCACCTGGGGCCAGTAGACATACAACACAGCAATACATTTAACCAACATTTTTAACAACTTAATTATTCTTATAAAATGATTATTTAATCAGACCATAAATTTTTGCATCAATCACATATAACCCCAATTATAGATGGGTAGTATCAGATAATTTTTCTGATACTTGAAGAAACAGTCTGAGACTGAGAAACGCGTCACAATTTATCTATATTTTATTAAAGTGATTTTAACTTTTACTAAAAACACTTGCTGCCTTTGAATTGGTTATTATCTGAGGATATGACTGACCTATAGACCATCAAGAGGAGATTGTATGCTGTATGCCATGGTTATAAGTCTGTTGGGTGACTGAATTGATCCCAGCCTGTCTCTATAGCATCATTGGAGATGCTCCATCAAATGTGAGTTTAAACTTTATATAATTATTTGGTGTGGAATCACTCTAGCCATACAATACTAGGCCATATAGGCTTTTTTATGCTTCCTATCTTACACAGAACCTGTAACAATTCGGGAGGTCGGTCTGCTGGGTGACTGTTATAGATCCCAGACTGTGCCATTTGCACCAATTGAGGTGCTTCATCACATGTGAGTGTAATTATTTAGCAATACTTACCACTCTTTGGAACCTACAATATTGGGCCATGTTGCGCATCTGTTTCTGTTTGAAATTTTTCTGATTATTCTGATACCAAATATGTTATATTATTAACATTGTATTATATTAAAGTAACTTATATTGCTAACTATTCAAGATTGATAATATTTAAATCCTGACATTTTATTCATGTAGATACAGCATGCTTCACATTTTACAATTTCTGTATGTATGAATTGATGCCTGCAATAGAAAGGGAAATAATTGTTAGAAATGATTCAAGCATTCATATGTCTATTTGCAATATTGTTAATGCAGTTATTATTCAATATAGCAATTATTTATTTAATATAGTATGTTGTCTGAATATATGTACATGTATATATATACACACATGTATTAATTTCTATGCTGTTTTTTAACAATGGGTTAATTGTAATTTCCATGTAATCTATTACAGATTTTAATTTATTTATTCATATATCTATTCACTGCAACAAATCTTCATTTAATATAATATGGGTTATTTGAATTATTTCAAATACACATGAAGCTATTGGCATTATTTCTTTTTCAAAATGTATTTAATTTTACTTATGCTGTCTTTTAACAATGGTTCCCAAGAGTATAATTTAAAACATGTGTTTCTGCCAAGTTTTTATTGCCCCACTTACATAGCATGGGGTCAATTTGCATCTGAAATGTACAAGGTTAGAGTTCTCACAAAATCTGTTGCCTGAACTAGACTTCTAGGCAACGTAAGAGATTGTATCACATATTTTCAGGCAGTAACACATATGGTACCTTGCAATTGCTGTTAAAAGTTAAACAAACCAAATGTTTATTGTTCTCACTTGGATGCCCTTTTAACTTTTGCATACTGAATGTGGGAGGATGGGACAGGAGTCTCAAGTAAATTTTCTGAATGAATTAATCATTTGCTACTAACCAGCCAAACATATGAATCTATATATATATATATATATATATATGTATTAATCTTTATATATACCTTGACACTATAATGCATACGAAGATAAAAGAACCACCAAACTAAAGCCGTCTATTGTGTATCGCTTGAACACCCTAAGATTTAACAACTATGTAACAACATGGCAATTTAAGACAGCAATTTAGCAAAGAGACAAAGTGATACAATGCTGAAACACACCGCATCTCCTACTTCCAGTCGGCTCGTAGCCATGCTCCCAAAACAGGAAATGAGATCATAGTCACTAAACCACCTGTGCATACTAATAAGGCTAAAAAAACACATTCATTGGTTTAAGCTAGGGGAATGTCAGTCCGTAGCCCGAGCAGCTGATCAATCAAGGTAACACGTAGTCTAGCTGTTAACTCGCCATTAACTCCAAACGAATGGTGTCATACTTAATACATCTTAAATATAAAGTGTACAGATTTATGTCTAAAAAGTGCTATTAATACCAAACAAATGGTGTTATACTCATTACATCTCAAACACAAAGTGCATAAATTCTTATAATAAAAACCGAAAAAGTTATTTTAACCCATAGGTGGTATAAGTGGCAAGCAAATGATTAAAGGCTACATATGAGACTAACACACATAAATTTATCTTCTTTATGTACAAATTATTTTTCAGAAAAATAAATCCTCTACTGACATAGTCACTTATTATTTAACCCTTGCGATACATAAATGTCATAACTATCCACTTAAGTTTGTAACTCCAACAATTTAATATCTAAGGTAAAAAGCGTACTTGTTTTAAAAAGAGTTATCAAATATTCAACTCTTGTGGATGATTCGAGTATATATAAATGAATAATATTGCAACTTCTGGTTGATTTGGGCATGCTTAGATACGCATATATATGAAAATTATTCACTCAAGTTGGAGATCTTAACATTAATATTAAAGGGCAAGTAACGTTCTTGTTTATAAATTAAACAAAGATACAACATTATTGTATCTTTTGACATGTCAAAGATACGCTGGAATATCACGAATTAACATATGTGTTAACATCATACAACAAACCTATGGTAATATCTATGAGGAGAATTGACCTATTGTGGACATATATTTTTTAATAACTATCCCTAGGGGTTATTCTAATAATTATACATTGACTATATTTGTCAGTTAAAGGAGAACACACTGATTTACTTGTGTATATACCAAAATAAGGTATTCAAATAAAGTATCATCCATCAATTCTAGTGAGGATACGTAAGAGTGTTTTTAAGAATTTTTCCTATTTTATTATATAACTAATAAAAGTTAAATTTTAAATCCATTCCACAAGCTCAAACAAATGTCCTGATCAACTATATTCATTCTAAGCCATCCAGAGTGCTATAAGTGTATTCTTTTTAGAGTAAGTCTCTCCCTGCTCATTTCCAATTATACAAATGATATAGTATAGCCATTTTTTTCTTTAAATATGATCCAATAATGCCACGGCGTTAAACAATGCATGTAATGCATTACAATCAACCAATATGTACACAGCGGGAGATGTAAACCATGATGACAATAATAAAAACAACAGACCTTATGTTTAGTCAAAATATATATTTATTACTCATAAATCTTTCACCAAATAATAATTGGATTATCTACCCATCAGCTCAAAACTCTTAAGTCGTGATTCAATACATATATACATGAAAAGTGCAACTGGCGATAAATACAGCATGTGTATAACCTAACATACAAAGCGTGATAACCATTAATGCGGTGGACCGGGAGGAACAACATAGCCGTGTGTAGCGATGGAACAAACAAAATCTGTACTCAAATAGAGTGGACTAGAAACAATGCTCATATAGACACAGGCTAGATATCGGCAGTGGTGCAAATACACTAAATAAATACAATATATATTGTCAGTATACTCATAAAAATCTTCAGTAGTGCTATCCAAATAATATATCAGTCTATCTCAGGGTTATAATACAATACATTTAATAATTATCCTTTAAAATAGAAACCCTTAATTAATATGCATCTACTAGAAACCATAAAAAATAATATAAATAACTGAATTCTTTTATTTAGTTAATATCTATGAGCATATTGGAATATATTTGTAATACCAGGACATGAAACAATATTATACATGTTTTCAAAGCTATTAAGATATGCTATACTTCTTACAAAGCTCATAAAAAGTTTACCTTTAAAATTAGCCTGACTTACAATGAATGGCCTTTCATTCAGTTAACACAATGAGATTCTAAGATATTTAGCTGCTAACATTCAAGCAGTACACTCATTATTTAACCACAATTTACTATAACACAATTCTAATTAGGATACTAAAAATACATATATTTTTACTGTAAACAGTTACTTATAATTAAAATCAATTCTAAGATATATATATATATGTTCTATGTTTTGCACCGATAAAAACAATTTAGCATTAAAGAAATATGTTTAACAAAACACAGGCTATGAAATAGTAGCTTAAAATCCAAACTGCTCTTTAAATTTACTTGCTATAGTAATCTCTTAATACATTACCAAGATGAACGCCAATCGATATCCAATATTCCTTAATAGGAATTATCTCACCTAAGAATCACTGATAAGTATATATTGCAATCAATGAGAAAAGGTTGATTAGCTTTGCCAGAGTAAATGGTATCTCACGCCCAGCACCCAGTTACAAGTTAGCTTAGCACAATCTGTCTTGTTTCTCCCTCCTGCATTACTTATATAAGCTTTTCATCATAGGTAAGATTGGAAACGCACAAACGGAAACCTTGTCTCGGATTGGCCCTTAACGGAGCAGAACATGTTCACCATGGAAACGCATCTTTTGAACAGTTAATTCCCTTAACTGTCCTACTGGATTCTGGCCACCTGGGGCCAGTAGACATACAACACAGCAATACATTTAACCAACATTTTTAACAACTTAATTATTCTTATAAAATGATTATTTAATCAGACCATAAATTTTTGCATCAATCACATATAACCCCAATTATAGATGGGTAGTATCAGATAATTTTTCTGATACTTGAAGAAACAGTCTGAGACTGAGAAACGCGTCACAATTTATCTATATTTTATTAAAGTGATTTTAACTTTTACTAAAAACACTTGCTGCCTTTGAATTGGTTATTATCTGAGGATATGACTGACCTATAGACCATCAAGAGGAGATTGTATGCTGTATGCCATGGTTATAAGTCTGTTGGGTGACTGAATTGATCCCAGCCTGTCTCTATAGCATCATTGGAGATGCTCCATCAAATGTGAGTTTAAACTTTATATAATTATTTGGTGTGGAATCACTCTAGCCATACAATACTAGGCCATATAGGCTTTTTTATGCTTCCTATCTTACACAGAACCTGTAACAATTCGGGAGGTCGGTCTGCTGGGTGACTGTTATAGATCCCAGACTGTGCCATTTGCACCAATTGAGGTGCTTCATCACATGTGAGTGTAATTATTTAGCAATACTTACCACTCTTTGGAACCTACAATATTGGGCCATGTTGCGCATCTGTTTCTGTTTGAAATTTTTCTGATTATTCTGATACCAAATATGTTATATTATTAACATTGTATTATATTAAAGTAACTTATATTGCTAACTATTCAAGATTGATAATATTTAAATCCTGACATTTTATTCATGTAGATACAGCATGCTTCACATTTTACAATTTCTGTATGTATGAATTGATGCCTGCAATAGAAAGGGAAATAATTGTTAGAAATGATTCAAGCATTCATATGTCTATTTGCAATATTGTTAATGCAGTTATTATTCAATATAGCAATTATTTATTTAATATAGTATGTTGTCTGAATATATGTACATGTATATATATACACACATGTATTAATTTCTATGCTGTTTTTTAACAATGGGTTAATTGTAATTTCCATGTAATCTATTACAGATTTTAATTTATTTATTCATATATCTATTCACTGCAACAAATCTTCATTTAATATAATATGGGTTATTTGAATTATTTCAAATACACATGAAGCTATTGGCATTATTTCTTTTTCAAAATGTATTTAATTTTACTTATGCTGTCTTTTAACAATGGTTCCCAAGAGTATAATTTAAAACATGTGTTTCTGCCAAGTTTTTATTGCCCCACTTACATAGCATGGGGTCAATTTGCATCTGAAATGTACAAGGTTAGAGTTCTCACAAAATCTGTTGCCTGAACTAGACTTCTAGGCAACGTAAGAGATTGTATCACATATTTTCAGGCAGTAACACATATGGTACCTTGCAATTGCTGTTAAAAGTTAAACAAACCAAATGTTTATTGTTCTCACTTGGATGCCCTTTTAACTTTTGCATACTGAATGTGGGAGGATGGGACAGGAGTCTCAAGTAAATTTTCTGAATGAATTAATCATTTGCTACTAACCAGCCAAACATATGAATCTATATATATATATATATATATATATATGTATTAATCTTTATATATACCTTGACACTATAATGCATACGAAGATAAAAGAACCACCAAACTAAAGCCGTCTATTGTGTATCGCTTGAACACCCTAAGATTTAACAACTATGTAACAACATGGCAATTTAAGACAGCAATTTAGCAAAGAGACAAAGTGATACAATGCTGAAACACACCGCATCTCCTACTTCCAGTCGGCTCGTAGCCATGCTCCCAAAACAGGAAATGAGATCATAGTCACTAAACCACCTGTGCATACTAATAAGGCTAAAAAAACACATTCATTGGTTTAAGCTAGGGGAATGTCAGTCCGTAGCCCGAGCAGCTGATCAATCAAGGTAACACGTAGTCTAGCTGATGTCACTTCAATATTTACGTGTTTCCATTATACACTGAAAAAACAGACAATCACTCAAACTGCTGCGTAGGAGACACACTAACATTAAAGAGTAAACTCCAAGTGTACCCTTATAATAAACAAATAGATGGTGCCAAAATTACAGGGAACCGTATCATACCAATGATCACACAGATAAGCCAACAAATCACATAAACTTCACAAACAGGGTGGAAAGGCAACCTACAACTATGTTACAACCTAGACCGAGGGCACACTAACAGTGCCATAACTTTAACACAGTGGTCAAAAAGGAATGCAGGGAATAATATAAATATCAGAATTTAAACACATGAAAATAAGATGGCCAAACCTCCAAACGGGATAACTCAAAAATAAAGAATAATAACTGGGAACTGACATCTTAATATGTAGAGATGATAAGAATATTAATAGCCCTTGTACTATGGTGTGGGTGTTACACAATTGGTATGTGTTTTATAACAACATCACTACTAGGCATGTGGTCTAGATAGATAAATGAATCATAATAGGATGACAAGATTAGTTGGTAATACAATGTATTCAGTGATTTAATAAAACAATGAGTAATCCAGATGGATATTCATCCCTTGTGGACTAAGAGTGTTCAACCTGTAAATCCATCTGCTCTCACAGCGAAGGAGTTCCTTATGCCTATCTCTCCCCCCTCCTCAGGGGGACCACCATATCTATGAGCATTGACAATCTGATCAACCTGTTGCCCGTCACTTTCTGTAATCTAACCATCCAATTTCCACCTTAAGGGCGATGCTCATAGATATGGTGTGAGCCGAAACGTCGACTCTGTTCTTGATGTCTCAATAAAACATTTTGTTTTATTATTATATATACATACAGGTATACCTCACTTTACAGCGCTTCGCTAATACAGCGCTCTGTGGAGCTGAAGTTCAACCTCCAAGAATTTTGAAACAGTGCTGTAATCATTGTGATATTGCAAGAAAGGTGACTGGCTCCATTTTGTTATGCTTAGTTCACTCTGTTTACAGCATTACAGTGCAATTGGCAAATTGTACTACAGTAATTGTCATTATTTTACAGGAACAGTATTTATTGAATACTAATTGAATACTGTGCTGTTCTAATGTTAAACTAAACGTAGCACTATTGCACCCATAATATTCCCAGGACATACTTGAAAAAGAGAGACATCTCAATGTATCCTTCCTGGTAAAATATTTTATAAATAAATAAATAAATAAATAAATAAATAAATAAAATATATGTTAGTTCAAACATGTTTTCAAGTTTTTTTAAACACACTGGCAAGTGAAAAGAAAGCTAAAACTGCCTTGTTTCACTTTAAGGCGGTTTTCAATTTACAGCAGGGCTCCGGTCCCATATTATTTTAGTTTTTTTATTTTTATTCCCCTTTACCTAAAAGATTTCAGTTTGTTTTTCAATTGAGTTGTACAGTTTATAGGTCACATTAAAGGTGGAAAAAGTTCTGAAATGATTTTTTTACATCACAGAAACCTGACATTTTTACAGGGGTGTGTAGACTTTTTATATCCACTCAGTATATATATATATATATATATATATATATATATATATATATATATATATACAGGAACGTTATTAATAGAGCTTTAATAAATCTAGGCTATTTATACAAATACACCCCTAAAATATAATCTGTGGCGATTTTAGTGTCCTTCACATGGGGAACATAATATAATTATTCCAAATGTTCATGGAATACTTGCGGATATTTTAAAAAGGCAACTTTGGGATTGTATCTAGTCTCTATAGGTGATGACTATATATGATATCATGAGAATGAAGCAAATTGGATAAAAGAAGTGAATTGGAAAGTTTATTAAAATCATATGTTTTATTAGAATCATGAAAAAAGAAGAAAAAGAAAAATGTTGGGTTTCTTGTCCCTTTAAATGCTTAGTCCATTCTTCTCTGTAAATCTATGGCGTATGCTAGGTATTCAATTAGCAGATTGTTAACAAGAAAATGCTGTTGCCTGCCATTACACACATTTCTTCTTCTGGCTGTGTTAACACAGATTGGCCTTGAGGCCAAAAACTTTCAGGATGGGTGGGGATACCACAGGTTAAATAAACAATTTCAAATGCCAATATAAGGGTAATGGAAACACTAGTAAACAATTTAATACTCTCCAGCAGATAAAGTGGATTATTGGGAAGAAATTAAAGGGGAGAACATTTTTGAGTAAACTGTTCAGAAGATACCCGTCTTTCTTCAGGTGCAGCAGTGGCGGATCGGGGACGGACGGACGGGGGGGGGACGAATAGGACGGTTGGGGGAGTGAACAGGGCAATTGACCAGTGTTAGTGATCAGCATTCAGACAGGGTAAAGATGAGGCACATTCTGCCCTAGAGCTAAACTGAACTTATACTTTTACAAAGGATTTTCTCTTAGAGGACAGCAGATGATGCTGTTAGATGAAGATCTTCCATGCTCTGTAGTGGTATTTGCTCTCGTCTTCACATGAAGTTGATGCACTGCTGTATGCATGGATGAGATTCTACTTCATTAGGTTAGTACATTTGGGATGGCTGTGCTGTAGTGTATACAGGGTTGCGTAAATGAAGTTGTCATTGTAAAGCATGCAGTGAACTTCTAATGTAAATCATCATGTGTCTGTATATTTGTGCATGTGTGTATGTTTGTGCAAGTATGTGTGTATATGAGTATGTGTATCTGAGAGTAGATATGTGTATATGCATGTGCGTGTTTGTACAAGTATATGTGTGTGTGTGCGAGTAGATATCTGTGTGTATGTGCGTGTTTGTGCAAGTATATGTGTGTGTGTCTGCGAGTAGATATCTGTGTGTATGTGCGTGTTTGTGCAAGTATATGTGTGTGTGTCTGCGAGTAGATATGTGTGTGTTTGTGCAAGTATATGTGTGCGTGTGTCTGCGAGTAGATATGTGTGTGTGTATGTGTGTGTGTCTGCGAGTAGATATGCGTATGTCTGTGAGTAGATATGTGTGTGTATGTGCGTGTTTGTGCAATTATGTGTGTGTGTGTGTGTGTCTGCGAGTAGATATGTGTGTGTATGTGCATATTTGTGCAAGTATATGTGTGTGTATGTGAGTGTTTGTGCAAGTATATAAGTATATGTGTGTGTGTGTGTGTGTGTGTGTGTGTGTCTGCGAGTAGATATGTGAGTGTGTGTGTATGTGCGTGATTGTGCAAGTATGTGTGTGTGTGTCTGCGAGTAGATATGTGTATATGTATGTGTGCGTGTGTATGTATGTGTTTGTGCAAGTATATGTGTCCGCGAGTAGATATGTGTATATATATATATGTGTGTGTATGTGCGTGTTTGTGCAAGTATATGTGTCTGCAAGTAGATATGTGTGTGTATGTGCGTGTCTGCGAGTAGATATGTGTGTGTGTATTTGCGTGTGTCTGCGAGTAGATATATGTGTGTGTGTCTGCGAGTAGATATGTGTGTGTGTGTCTGCGAGTAGATATGTGTGTGTATGTGCATGTTTGTGCAAGTATATGTGTGTGTGTGTGTGTCTGCGAGTAGATATGTGTATAAGTATGTGTGCGTGTGTATGTGTGTTTGTGCAAGTATATGTGTGTCTGCGAGTAGATATGTGTATATGTATGTGTGCGTTTGTGCAAATATATGTGTCTGCGAGTAGATATGTGTATATGTATGTGTGTGTGTGTATGTGCGTGTTTGTGCAAATATATGTGTCTGCGAGTAGATATGTGTATATGTATGTGTGTGTGTGTATGTGCGTGTTTGTGCAAGTATATGTGTCTGCAAGTAGATATGTGTGTGTATGTGCGTGTCTGCGAGTAGATATGTGTGTGTATGTGCGTGTGTCTGCGAGTAGATATGTGTGTGTATGTGCGTGTGTCTGCGAGTAGATATGTGTGTGTGTACATGCGTGTTTGTGCAAGTATGTGTGTGTCTGCAAGTAGATATGTGTGTGTATGTACGTGTGTCTGCGAGTAGATATGTGTGTGTGTCTGCGAGTAGATGTGTGTATGTGCGTGTTTGTGCAAGTATATGTGTGTGTGTGTGTATCTGCGAGTAGATATGTGTGTGTGTGTGTGTGTGTGTATGTGCGTGTTTGTGCAAGTATATGTGTATGTGTCTGCGAGTAGATATGTGTATATGTACGTGAGCGTGTTTGTGCAAGTATGTGTGTCTGCGAGTAGATATGTGTATATGTATGTGTGCGTGTGTATGTGCGTGTTTGTGCAAGTATATGTCTGCGAGTAGATATGTGTCTATGCATGTGCGTGTTTGTGCAAGTATATGTGTCTGCAAGTAGATATGTGTATACAGGGAGTGCAGAATTATTAGGCAAGTTGTATTTTTGAGGATTAATTTTATTATTGAACAACAACCATGTTCTCAATGAACCCAAAAAACTCATTAATATCAAAGCTGAATAGTTTTGGAAGTAGTTTTTAGTTTGTTTTTAGTTATAGCTATTTTAGGGGGATATCTGTGTGTGCAGGTGACTATTACCGTGCATAATTATTAGGCAACTTAACAAAAAACAAATATATACTCATTTCAATTATTTATTTTTACCAGTGAAACCAATATAACATCTCAACATTCACAAATATACATTTCTGACATTCAAAAACAAAACAAAAACAAATCAGTGACCAATATAGCCACCTTTCTTTGCAAGGACACTCAAAAGCCTGCCATCCATGGATTCTGTTTTTTTTTTTACTGTTCACCATCAACATTGCGTGCAGCAGCAACCACAGCCTCCCAGACACTGTTCAGAGAGATGTACTGTTTTCCCTCCTTGTAAATCTCACATTTGATGATGGACCACAGGTTCTCAATGGGGTTCAGATCAGGTGAACAAGGAGGCCATGTCATTAGATTTTCTTCTTTTATACCCTTTCTTGCCAGCCATGCTGTGGAGTACTTGGACGCGTGTGATGGAGCATTGTCCTGCATGAAAATCATGTTTTTCTTGAAGGATGCAGACTTCTTCCTGTACCACTGCTTGAAGAAGGTGTCTTCCAGAAACTGGCAGTAGGACTGGGAGTTGAGCTTGACTCCATCCTCAACCCGAAAAGGCCCCACAAGCTCATCTTTGATGATACCAGCCCAAACCAGTACTCCACCTCCACCTTGCTGGCGTCTGAGTCGGACTGGAGCTCTCCGCCCTTTACCAATCCAGCCACGGGCCCATCCATCTGGCCCATCAAGACTCACTCTCATTTCATCAGTCCATAAAACCTTAGAAAAATCAGTCTTGAGATATTTCTTGGCCCAGTCTTGACGTTTCAGCTTGTGTGTCTTGTTCAGTGGTGGTCGTCATTCAGCCTTTCTTACCTTGGCCATGTCTCTGAGTATTGCACACCTTGTGCTTTTGGGCACTCCAGTGATGTTGCAGCTCTGAAATATGGGCAAACTGATGGCAAGTGGCATCTTGGCAGCTGCACGCTTGACTTTTCTCAGTTCATGGGCAGTTATTTTGCGTCTTGGTTTTTCCACACGCTTTTTGCGACCCTGTTGACTATTTTGAATGAAACGCTTGATTGTTCGATGATCCCGCTTCAGAAGCTTTGCAATTTTAAGAGTGCTGCATCCCTCTGCAAGATATCTCACTATTTTTGACTTTTCTGAGCCTGTCAAGTCCTTCTTTTGACCCATTTTGCCAAAGGAAAGGAAGTTGCCTAATAATTATGCACACCTGATATAGGGTGTTGATGTCATTAGACCACACCCCTTCTCATTACAGAGATGCACATCACCTAATATGCTTAATTGGTAGTAGGCTTTCGAGCCTATACAGCTTGGAGTAAGACAACATGCATAAAGAGGATGATGTGGTCAAAATACTCATTTGCCTAATAATTCTGCACACAGTGTATGTATGTGTGCGTGTGTATGTATGTGCGTGTTTATGCAAATATATGTGTCTGCAAGTAGATATGTGTATATGTATGTGTGCGTGTGTATGTATGTGCGTGTTTGTGCAAGTATATGTGTCTGCAAGTAGATATGTGTATATGCATGTGTGCGTGTGTATGTATGTGCGTGTTTGTGCAAATATATGTGTGTGTGTCTGAAAGTAGATATGTGTATATGTATGTGTATGTGTGTATGTGCGTGTTTGTGCAAGTATATATGTGTGTGTCTGCGAGTAGATATGTGTATATGTATGTGTGCGTGTTTGTGCAAGTATATGTGTGTGTGTATGTGCGTGTTTGTGCAAGTATATGTGTCTGCGAGTAGCTATGTGTGTGTATGTGTGTTTATGTGTGTGTATAAGTGCATGTGTGTATGTGTGGTTTTGTTTATGTATTTGTGTATGTTTTTTTTATATTGGTTGTGTTGCATACAATATTTTTTTTATATTGGTTGAGTTGCCAGAAATCATATGGCATATAGCCCCTTCTGATATCAGGTTCTGGATCCACCACTAAAGGTGCAGTAACCAAAGTTTTACTTTACATGTTTAATAACATAGTTTATTCTTATCTAATATTAATTTCCTAGTGGTAAGAGTCCACAAATTCCTTACTAATTGGAATTAATCTCCTGTCCACCAGGAGGAGGCAAACACACCATAGATCAGAACTTTAAAGGGATATGAAACCCAAATTGTTTCTTTCATGATTCAGATTCAGTAGATTATACATTTTAACCCCTTAATGACAACTGACGTACCAGGTACGTCATGCATTAACAAGTAGTTAATGACAATGGACGTACCTGGTACGTCAGTTGTCTAGGAGAGTGCTGGAAGCGATCGCAATCGCTTCCAGCAGCTCTCAGGGTATTGCAGTGATGCCTCCATATGGAGGCATCCTGCAATACCTTTTTAGAAGACTCCGATGCAGAGAGGGCCACTCTGTGGCTCTCTCTGCACCGGTAGTTCGTTGGTGGGTGGGAGCGCAACAGGGAGGTGGGTGGGCGGCCCATCGCTACCCGGCATCCGGTTCCTAGAAGTGCAATGTGCACGCCGGGTGCCGGGAGCGTGCGGGGGCGCGCGCATTAGCTGGCCACTGACACCAATGAGGGAAGAGGGGGGGGGAAAGATTTTTTTTTAAAATCATATAAAAGGATCTGGGAGGGGGGGGTAGGGGTATTGTGGGGGGCTGCTACACTACAGAAAACCCCCCAAAAAAGAAAAAGAGCAAAAAATACTTTTGTTTTTGTGCAAATTGGGTACTGGCAGACAGCTACCAGTACCCAAGATGGCCGCAATTAGATAGGGGAGAGGGTTAGAGAGCTGGGGGGGGGGGGGATCATGGAGGTTGGGGCTAAGGCAGGAGTCCATCACAGCTAAAATATTTTATTTTATTAATAAAAAAATAAAAAAAAACTCCTTTTATTTAGTACTGGCAGACTTTCTGCCAGTACTTAAGATGGCGGGGACATTTGTGGGGTGGGGGAGGGAAGAGAGCTGTTTGGGAGGGATCAGGGGGTGGGATGTGTCAGGTGGGAGGCTGATCTCTACCCTAAAGCTAAAATTAACCCTGCAAGCTCCCTACAACCTACCTAATTAACCCCTTCACTGCTGGGCATAATTTACGTGTGGTGCGCAGCAGCATTTAGCGGCCTTCTAATTACAAAAAAGCAACGCCAAAGCCATATAAGTCTGCTATTTCTGAACAAAGGGGATCCCAAAGAAGCTTTTACAACAATTTGTGCCATAATAGCACAAGCGCTTTGTAAATAATTTCAGTGAGAAACCTAAAATTGTGAAAAATGGAAAGTTTTTTTTTTATTTGCTCGCATTTGGCGGTGAAATGGTGGAATAAAATATACCAAAATGTGCCTAGATCAATACTTTGGGTTGTCTTCTAACAAAAAATATATACATGTCAAGGGATATTCAGGTATTCCTGACAGATATCAGGGTTCCAATGTAACTAGCGCTAATTTTGAAAAAAAGTGGTTTGGAAATAGCGAAGTGCTACTTGTATTTATGGCCCTATAACTTGCAAAAAAAGCTAAGAACATGTAAACATTGGGTATTTCTAAACTCAGGACAAAATTTAGAAACTATTTAGCATGGGTGTTTTTTGGTGATTGTAGATGTGTAACAGATTTTGGGGGTCAAAGTTAGAAAAAGTGTGTTTTATTTCCATTTTTTCCTCATATTTTATTATTTTTTTTGTAGTAAATTATAAGACATGATGAAAATAATGGTATCTTTAGAAAGTCCATTTAATGGAGAGAAAAACGGTATATAATATGTGTGGGTACAGTAAATGAGTAAGAGGAAAATTACAGCTAAACACAAACACTGCAGAAATGTAAAAATAGCCATTGTCATTAAGGGTAAGAAAATTGAAAAATGGTCCGGTCATTAAGGGGTTAAACAAATTTCCAATTTACGTCTATCAACTTTGCTTCATTTTCTTGGTATCTTTTATTGAAACAGCAGCAATGACCTCCTAGAAGCTAGCTGCACACATTTTTAAGCCAATGAAAATGGGCATACAAGTTCAGCCACCAATCAGCAGCTAGCTCCAAGCTCCTGCGTCTATCTAGATATGCTTTTAAACAAAGGATACAAAGAGAATGAAGAAAATAAGATAATGGAAGTTAATTAGAAATGTATTTAAAATTGTATGTTCTGAATAATGAAGAAAAAATAATTGGGTTTCATGTCCCTTTAATGGTCCTTTAAGTATACCTACTACTTCCATCTCCCTCCCAAGAGTACATATAGCCAAGGATAGGAGGAAGACGTAAGAAAGATAATAGGGTAAAGAGGTGCAAACTAGAACTGCCGCCAACAAAGAAAAAACATAATTTATGTAAGAACTTACCTGATAAATTCATTTCTTTCATATTGGCAAGAGTCCATGAGCTAGTGACGTATGGGATACACAATCCTACCAGGAGGGGAAAAGTTTCCCAAACCTCAAAATGCCTATAAATACACCCCTCACCACACCCACAATTCAATTTAAAGAATAGCCAAGCAGTGGGGTGATAAAGAAAGGAGTAGAAAGCATCAACAAAGGAAATTTGGAAATAATTGTGCTTTATACAAAAAATCATAACCACCATAAAAAGGATGGGCCTCATGGACTCTTGCCAATATGAAAGAAATTAATTTATCAGGTGAATTTATCAGGTAAGTTCTTATATAAATTATGTTTTCTTTCATGTAATTGGCAAGAGTCCATGAGCTAGTGACGTATGGGATAGCAATACCCAAGATGTGGATCTCCACTCAAGAGTCACTAGAGTGGGAGGGAATAAAATAAAAACAGCCATTTTCCGCTGAAAAAATTAATCCACAACCCAAAAAATAAAGTTTATTTTCATAATTGAAAGAAAAAACTTAAATCAAAAGCAGAAGAATCAAACTGAAACAGCTGCCTGAAGAACTTTTCTACCAAAAACTGCTTCCGAAAAAGCAAATACATCAAAACGGTAGAATTTAGTAAATGTATGCAAAGAGGACCAAGTTGCCGCTTTGCAAATCTGATCAACTGAAGCTTCATTCTTAAAAGCCCACGAAGTGGAGACTGATCTAGTAGAATAGCTGTAATTCTCTGAGGCGGGGCCTAACCCGACTCCAAATAAGCTTGATGAATCAAAAGTTTCAACCAAGAAGCCAAGGAAATAGCAGAAGCCTTCTGAACCTTTCCTAGGACCAGAAAATAAAACAAATAGACTGGAAGTCTTCCTGAAATCTTTAGTAGCTTCCACATAATATTTCAAAGCTCTTACCACATCCAAAGAATTCTTAGGATTAGGACACAAGGAAGGGACAACAATTTCTCTACTAATGTTGTTAGAATTCACAACCTTAGGTAAAAATTGAAAAGAAGTCCGCAAAACTGCCTTATCCTTATGAAAAATCAGAAAAGGAGACTCACAAGAAAGAGCAGATAGCTCAGAAACTCTTCTAGCAGAAGAGATGGCCAAAAGGAACAACACTTTCCAAGAAAGTAGTTTAATGTCCAAAGAATGCATAAGTTCAAATGGAGAAGCCTGTAAAGCTTTCAGAACCAAATTAAGACTCCAAGGAGGAAAAATTGATTTAATAACAGGCTTAATACAAACTAAAACCTGTACAAAACAGTGTAGGTCAGGAAGTATAGCAATCTTTCTGTGAAATAAAACAGAAAAAGCGGAGATTTGTCCTTTCAAGGAACTTGCAGACAAACTCTTATCCAAACCATCCTGAAGAAACTGTAAAATTCTAGGAATTCTAAAAGAATGCCAGGAGAATTTATGAGAAGAACACCATGAAATGTAAGTCTTCCAAACTCTATAATAAATCTTTCTAGAGACAGATTTACGAGCTTGTAACATAGTATTAATCACTGAGTCAGAGAAACCTCTATGACTTAGTACTAAGCGTTCAATTTCCATACCTTCAAATTTAATGATTTGAGATCCTGATGGAAAAACAGACCTTGAGATAGTAGGTCCGGCCTTAACGGAAGTGGCCAAGGTTGGCAACTGGACATCCGAACCAGATCCAGCAGCACAAATGATTGTTCCATGATGATTTTGGAGATCACTCTTGGAAGGAGAACTAGAGGCGGGAAAATGTAAGCAGGATGATAACACCAAGGAAGTGTCAGCGCATCCATTGCTTCCGCCTGTACATCCCTGGACCTGGACAGGTATCTGGGAAGTTTCTTGTTTAGATGAGAGGCCATGAGATCTATCTCTGGAAGACCCCACATCTGAACAATCTGAGAAAATACATCTGGATGGAGAGACCACTCCCTTGGAAGATAATCCGCCTCCCAATTGTCTACACCTGGGATATGTACCGCAGAGGTTAGACAGGAGCTGGATTCCGCCCAAGCAAGTATCCGAGATACTTCTTCCATAGCGTGGGGACTGTGAGTCCCACCCTGATGATTGACATATGCCACTGTTTTGATATTGTCTGTCTGAAAACAAATGAATGGTTCTCTCTTTAACAGAGGCCAAAACTGAAGAGCTCTGAGAATTGCACGGAGTTCTAAAATATTTATTGGTAATCTTGCCTCTTGAGATTTCCAAACCCCTTGTGCTGTCAGAGATCCCCAAACAGCTCCCCAACCTGAAAGACTCGCATTTGTTGTGATCACAATCCAGGTTGGCCGAACAAAAGAGGCCCCTAGAACTAAACGATGGTGATCTATCCACCATGCCAGAGAGTGTCGTACATTGGGATTTAAGGATATTAATTGTGATATCTTTGTATAATCCCTGCACCTTTGGTTCAGCATACAAAGCTGTAGAGGTCTCATGTGAAAACGAGCAAAGGTGATTGCATCAAATGCTACAGTCATGAGACCTAAAACTTCCATACACATAGCCACTGAAGGGAATGACTGAGACTGAAGGTGCTGGCAGGCTGCAACCAATTTTAAACGTCTCTTGTCTGTTAGAGACAGAGTCATGGACACTGAATCTATCTGGAAGCCTAAAAAGGTGACCCTTGTCTGAGGAATCAAGAAACTTTTTGGTAAATTGATCCTCTAACTATGTTTCCGAAGAAACAACACTAGTTGATTTGTGTGAGATTCTGCAGTACGTAAAGACTGAGCTAGTACCAAAATATCGTCCAAATAAGGAAACACTGCAATACCCTGTTCTCTGATTACAGAGAGTAGGGCACCCAGAACCTTTGAGAAGATTCTTGGAGCTGTTGCTAGGCCAAATGGAAGAGCAACAAATTGGTAATGCTTGTTTAGAAAAGAGAATCTCAGAAACTGAAAATGTTCTGGATGAATCGAAATATGAAGGTATGCATCCTGCAAGTCTATTGTGGACATATAATGTCCTTGCTGAACAAAAGGCAGAATAGTCCTTATAGTCACCATCTTGAAAGTTGGTACTCTTACATAACGATTCAAAATTTTCAGCTCCAAAACTGGTCTGAATAAATTTTCCTTTTTTTGGGACAATGAATAGATTTGAAAAAACCTGAAACCTTGTTCCTGAAGAGGAACTGGCATAATTACCCCTGAAGACTCCAGGTCTGAAACACACTTCAGGAAAGCCTGAGCTTTTACTGGATTTGCTTGGATACGTGAGAGAAAAATCTTCTCACAGGAGGTCTTACTCTGAATCCTATTCGATACCCTTGAGAGACAATGCTCTGAATCCATTGATTTTGGACAGATTTTATCCAAATATCCTTGAAAAACCTTAATCTGCCCCCTATCAGCTGAGCTGGAATGAGGGCCGCACCTTCATGCGGACTTAGGGGCTGATTTTGGTTTCCTAAATGGCTTGGATTTATTCCAATTTGAGGAAGGCTTCCAATTGGAAGCAGATTCCTTGGGGGGAGGATTGAGTTTTTGCTCCTTATTCTGACGAAAGGAACAAAAACAGTTAGAAGCCTTAGATTTACCCTTAGTTTTTTTATCCTGAGGCAGAAAAACTCCCTTTCCCCCAGTGACAGTTGAAATAATAGAATCCAACTGAGAACCAAATAAATTATTACCTTGGAAAGAAAGAGATAGTAATCTAGAGTTAGATGTCATATCAGCATTCCAAGATTTAAGCCACAAAGCTCTTCTAGCTAATATAGCTAAAGACATGGATCTAACATCAATTTTGATAATATCAAAAATGGCATCACAAATAAAATGATTAGCATATTGCAGTAAGCGAATGATGCTAGATAAGTCAGAATCCAATTCCTGTTGCGCTAAATTCTCCAACCAGAAAGTTGATGCAGCCGCAAACATCAGCCAAAGAAATTGCAGGTCTAAGAAGATGACCTGAATATAAATAGGCCTTCCTTAGATAAGATTCAAGCTTCCTATCTAAAGGATCCTTAAAGGAAGTACTATCTTCCATAGGAATAGTGGTACATTTAGCAAGAGTAGAAATAGCCCCATAAACTTTGGGGATTTTTTCCCAAAACTCTATAGATTTTGCTGGTAAAGGATACAATTTTTTAAACCTTGAAGAAGGAATAAAAGAAGTACCTGGCTTATTCCATTCCTTAGAAATCATATCAGAAATAGCCTCAGGAATAGGAAAAACTCCTGGAGAAACCACAGGAGGTTTAAAAACAGCATTTAAACGTTTATTAGACTGAACGTCAAGAGGACTGGTTACCTCAATATCCAAAGTAATTAACACTTCTTTTAACAAAGAACGCATATACTCTATTTTAAATAAATAAGTAGATTTGTCAGTGTCAATGTCTGAGGAAGGATCTTCTGTATCAGATAGATCCTCATCAGAAGAGGATAAATTATTATGTTGTTGGTCATTTGAAATTTCATCAACTAAATGAGAAGTTTTAAAAGACCTTTTACGTTTATTAGAAGGTGGCAATGCAGACAAAGCCTTCAAGATAGAATCAGAAACAAATTCTTTAAAATTTACAGGTATATCATGCACATTAGAAGTTGAATTAACTGCAACTGGCAATGTACTATTACTGATGGATACACTATCTGCATGTAAAAGTTTATCATGACAACTATTACAAATGACATTTGGCGAAATAATTTCAACAATTTTACAACAAATGCATTTAGCTTTGGTAGAACAGATGTCAGGCAGCAATGTTCCAGCAGAAACTTCTGAGGCAGGATCAGATTGAGACATCTTGCAAAATGTAAGAGAAAAAACAACATATAAAGCAAAATGATCTATTTCCTTATATGACAGTTTCAGGAATGGGAAAAAATGCAAATAGCATAGGCCTCTGATAGAGAAAAAAGCATCAATGGGGTATTGAAATAATGAAAAAAATTTGGCGGCAAGTATGACGCACAAATGTAACGTAAACTTTTTTGGCGCCAAAAATAACCGGAAATGACACACTCGCGTCACTAATGATGCAACCGTGTGAAAGGTCTCGGCATCAAGTATGACGCCGGATATGACGAAGTTGTGTCATAGACGTATTTTTCTGCGCCAAAAATATTTCCGCGCCAAGAATGACGCAATAAAGTTTAGCATTTGACTCACCCGCGGGCCTAATGCCACCCGCAAATTGCAAGAAGTAGTCAATTGAAAAAAGACTAAACCCCAGGTAAGAAAAAAAAATTCTTTAAGAGATGTTTATATTTCCCAAAAATGAAACTGACAGTCTGCAGAAGGAAATACATGAACCTGACGCATGGCAAATATAAGTACAATACATATATTTAGAACTTTATATAAATGCATAAAGTGCCAAACCATAGCTGAGGTGTCTTAAGAAATAAAAACATACCCAAAGACACCCATCCACATATAGCAGATAGCCAAACCAGTACTGAAACAGTTATCAGTAGAGGTAATGGTAAATAGAGAGTATATCGTCGATCTGAAAAGGGAGGTAGGAGATGAATCTCTACGACCGATAACAGAGAACCTATGAAATAGACCCCCGTTAGGGAAATCATTGTATTCAATAAGTGATACTCCCTTCACGTCCCTCTGACATTCGCTGTACTCTGAGAGGAATCGGGCTTCAACAATGCTGAGAAGCGCATATCAACGTAGAAATCTTAGCACAAACTTACTTCACCACCTCCATAGGAGGCAAAGTTTGTAAAAACTGAATTGTGGGTGTGGTGAGGGGTGTATTTATAGGCATTTAGAGGTTTGGGAAACTTTGCCCCTCCTGGTAGGATTGTATATCCCATACGTCACTAGCTCATGGACTCTTGCCAATTACATGAAAGAAATGGGAGGGTTTGTTTACTCTCACCACCAAGAAAGAAATGCATTTATTAGATAAGAATAAATTATGTTTTCTTTCTTAAGGTGATGAGAGTCCACGAAAATCCTTACTTGTGGCTATTAATACCCAAGCTGTGGAGTGCACAAAGAAATAAGGAAGGGCAGGCACCTATTTACCAGGAATGACGCCTAAAGAACTTTACTTCCAAAACCAGCCTCGGCTGAGGAAAACACATCAACTTGAAAACATTTTGTAAACATAACGAAAAGAATGACCAAGTCACAGCTTTGCATTTTGTTCTACTGAAGCCTGATTCTTAAAAGCCCAAGATGTAGAAAACAGAACGAGTTGAATGAGCTGTAATTCTTGAATTGTCACGTCTCCAAGAACGCCCTGTGAATCAAGTCCTTTAACCATAAAGCTAAGCAAACAGAACTAGCCTTCAGAACTCTATGTTTACCTGAGAACAGTACAAATGAGCTAAAGCAGTGTTTTTCAACCGCGGTCCTCAAGTATACGCAACAGGCCATGTTTTCATTATAGCTGAACAAGAGCACAGGTGAAATAATCAGCTGATCAGTAACCATGGTTACTAACCTGCTCTCATCCATAAGATGATTATTTTACCTGTGCTCTAGTTCAGCTATAATGAAAACATGGCCTGTTTTTGTACTTGAAGACCGGGGTTGAGAAACTGTGAGCTAAAAGACAGACGGAAATCCTTAGTAGTATGCAAAAAGATCTTCAGTGCCCTAGCCACATTTAGACTCTGCAGTAATTGCTCCTTTGAAAATCTCCTGATTAATGTTTTCTAGAGAAACCCCCGTATGTAGAAAATCGAAGAAGCAGTCAGACAGCCTTTTCCTGATGAAAAATCAAATATTGTGGGACACAAGAGATAGCTGACAAATCAGATACTCTCCATGTTGTTAAAATAGCTAACAAAAATATAACATTGAATATTCTATCTTATGCATAGGTTCAAAAGACAGATATTACAAACCTTTAAAACCAAATTCAAACTCCATGGAAGAGAAATAGGTTTGTTTAAAGGCCTGATTCAACTGAGGCTTCAATCAATGCCTAAATATCATAAAGATGAGCACGTTTCATATGCAATAAAGCTGAAAGAACCGAAATATGACCATTTAGAGTGCTGGCCGATAAGCCCTTGCCTAAGCCATCCTGAAGGAATTGTCAAATTTGCAGTATTCAAATAGAATGCAGTGCATATCCCCGATCTGATAAATATTCCACACCTTGTGGTAAAATTTCCTAGTGACAAGCTTATGAGCCTAAATCAAGGTCGCTATGACAGAGACAGAACATCCTCTTCGAGAAGGAACTAAGCATCTAAACACCAAGCAGTTAACGTAGAGACCGAAGATAATGATAAAAGAACGGACCTTGAGAAAGCAGATTTGGCGAATAGGGAATTTAGTAAGAAATCGGCTTGCTGGGTAACTCCCACAAAGCTTGCAAGCAGGAGGACACCTTTAAGCGCATAGGTGAGTCTGTTTAATTACAGTAAGGGAGGGGGCGCCCTATGACAATAAATTCAATGAATCTAGTGATATACAATTAAATAATTAATTAGGGATCCACTGTGTTGAAATATAACAACCTCAATTGAGATAGAATTAAACCTCAGTAGAGAAAGAATTAAACCTCATAAGGAGAGAACATTACCTCATAGAGGAAGATAAATTGAAATGTAGTTTTAAGTGACTATACTACAATGTGAAATATCTCAAAGTGAGAAGCAGTATGGTAAAATAATACAATAACATATGGTAAGTGATGAGAAATGATATATCATAAGTCGATATCAGAAGTAAACATAAGTGAATGAATCAATGTACGTTGAGTTATAAAATCACAATAATGAATAGCGAGTCTCTGGTGAGAAAATTGAGGCAGCTATCTGTAGAGATCCAGGCCGGGATCAAAAGCAGCAATCTACAAAAGACAAAAAAAGACAGATGCGCCACATGGCCCAATATTGTTTGGTCCAAAATCAACTATATGTATGAGGGATTGAACTCACATTTAGGAGAGCACCTCAATCAGTGCTAAGGGAGCAGTCTGGGATCTATAACAGTCACCCAGAAGACCAGCAGCCGGCAATGGTGTGATGTCTGTATCAGAAAGATAAGAGGAGACAAAGGTGCCTATATGGCCTAGTATTGCTTATACACGGATAAATCAATTGCGAGATAGAAGAGTGGTACTCACAATAGTTGTAGCATCTCCTTTGATGCTATAGAGGCAAGGTGGGATCAAAATAGTCACCCACCAGACTAGATCACAGGCCAACTGGACACAGGTGGATCATCCAGGGAAATTGGGAATCAGGGCAGATTCAGGATACAGCAGCAATCAGGGTTATCAGAGAATGTATCTCTCTCAGCCAAGGGTGAAAAGATGGTGGCAAATAATAGCAGCAAGTGTTCAAATATAAAAATTAATTTATTAAAATAATAAAAACAGAGCGACGCGTTTCTCAGCAACAAGCTGTTTCATCAGGCTTCATACAACATTGAGGAACACTTGCTATATATATACCCTACAGGGATGTAGGGTATATATATATAGCAAGTGTTCCTCAATGTTGTATGAAGCCTGATGAAACAGCTTGTTGCTGAGAAACGCGTCGCTCTGTTTTTATTATTTTAATAAATTAATTTTTATATTTGAACACTTGCTGCTATTATTTGCCACCATCTTTTCACCCTTGGCTGAGAGAGATACATTCTCTGATAACCCTGATTGCTGCTGTATCCTGAATCTGCCCTGATTCCCAATTTCCCTGGATGATCCACCTGTGTCCAGTTGGCCTGTGATCTAGTCTGGTGGGTGACTATTTTGATCCCACCTTGCCTCTATAGCATCAAAGGAGATTCTACAACTATTGTGAGTAACACTCTTCTATCTCGCAATTGATTTATCCGTGTATAAGCAATACTAGGCCATATAGGCACCTTTGTCTCCTCTTATCTTTCTGATACAGACATCACACCATTGCCGGCTGCTGGTCTTCTGGGTGACTGTTATAGATCCCAGACTGCTCCCTTAGCACTGATTGAGGTGCTCTCCTAAATGTGAGTTCAATCCCTCATACATATAGTTGATTTTGGACCAAACGATATTGGGCCATGTGGCGCATCTGTCTTTTTTTGTCTTGAGTCTGTTTAATTGTTTGAAGTGAACGCTGAATAAACAGTTTTCTCTAATCAATACATAAAAACCTGACCACTTCCCCCGGTACCCTGACCTATCTGTTTTTAAAGTCTAGTGTTGGGTTTTAATTGAGTGGATGTAAATTTCCCACTCCTTTATCCCAAATTTAGAATGTTGTTTTTTTTTTTTTTGCTTTTCTTTCTTTTTTCTGAATAAAGTTTTAGTCATTCTTTCCAACTTTATATTGAGAATATGTCAAGCCTGAATTGCACTGAAAACACATGGAGTTTCAAGACACTGATTAGTCGCCTCACCTTGTGAGGCAACCAAACTCTAAGGTCTTTGAGGGCCCAGACAACACCCCAACCTTACAGACTAGAGTCCTTGAAAATTGTCTTGTAGAAGGGGGTAGAGGACTTGTGCACATTTACCTCCCAGACATGACTAAGAGGAACTAAAATAGTTTGTGTGCACAGTCACTAAATGTAAAGATGGATCTTGAACCAAAATATCATCCAGATATGGTTCCACAGCTAATACTTGCTCTCTGACTACTGATAGTAGAGTGCCCAAAACCTTCATAAAGACCATGGGAGCTGTAGCCAGGCTAAAGGGAATGACTTTCCAGGAAGGCAAATTTACAGAAATGGTAGAAATACTTGGGAAAAGGAATGTGTAAGTAGGCAATCTATTATGATTTTGGAGCACTAAAGGGAGAATAGTCGGGTCTTCAGATCCAGAAATGGTCTGAAGGTTCCTTTCTTCTTTGGAACAATAACAACAAGATGGAAATAAAATCCTGACCCTTGTGCTGATGCAGGGATGGAAATAAATACTCCCACGTCCTCCAGATCCTTCACACCCTGAAGCAATGCAGCACGCTTTTCCAGGATAAACCTCTTTCCAGGAGGTCTTGACCGAAAAACTATCCTGTACCCAGAGAAATAAATACCATGACTCAGGGATCCTGGACAAACTGAGTCCAGGCCTTCTAAAAAAATGTCTAATACAGATTTTGTATTGGTAGTGGTCTTCATGTTCTGCTTGGACTTATTACAGTCTGGATTTAGTTTCAAGGTGGATATTGCAAAATCTGAATGCTGCATAAAGGAAGAGTTCCAATTCCTAGTTGGTGAAAGGAACTAAAATTATTGCCAGGTTTGCCCTTTGTTCAAGATTGCTTATCCTGGGGCAAAAAAAGCTCCCTAGCCACCCATAACCGAAATACTAGAGTCCAAACCTGGAGCAAACTAAATATTTCCCTTGAAAACCAACATTAGCAGTCTTGACTATGATAGTAAATGTGAGTAAATAATCAGATATAATTTGTATATTGCCCAAAAATTATATCTTCTGTGATGCACCTAATAAATTGTTCATTGCCCTCTCCACTCTGGTAAAAGGCTCTTACCCCCCCTTCCAGTCCCACAGACAAACTGGAACCGCATGTTGCGTGCAGCGCATAAGAGCTCCTGCTAAATTAAGCCACAAACGTCATGAGAGAAGATGCAGAAATGGCACCAAAGCCCCCTATGGTTGGAAAAGCTTAACCTTCACCTTACCACCAAGAGACCGTGCTGCGCTCTACCTCCACTCCCTCGCAGGACACTGGTGTCTTCTTACTTCTCATGTGAAGTATGTAATAATGAGGCACAGTAAGGAAGCAGGCAGCTGTAAGAGTGGTGGGGGGGATTTAAAGCAGCCGGTACCTCATAAAAAGCTCACATAAAGCACTCAACAAAAGTGATAAACACACAAACCCCGAATACAATGTACAGCAGGAGATTAATAAAGGGTTAAAGCAAATAAATATATCATAATCCCTCCTTGTACATTTCACTCTGTGCGTAAACCATCTGCATATCAAAATACCCCAGAAAAACATAATTTATGTAAGAACTTACCTGATAAATTCATTTCTTTCATATTGGCAAGAGTCCATGAGCCAGTGACAAATGGGATATACAACCCTACCAGGAGTGGCAAAGTTTCCCAAACCTCAACATGCCTATAAATACACCCCTCACCACACCCACAATTCAGTTTAACGAATAGCCAAGTAGTGGGGTGATAAAATAAGGAGTAAAAAAGCAAACAAAAAGAGGAACTGGAAATAAAATTGTGCTTTTATACAAAAATCATAACCACCATAAAAAAAGGGTGGGCCTCATGGACTCTTGCCAATATGAAAGAAATTAATTTATCAGGTAAGTTCTAACATAAATTATGTTTTCTTTCATGTAATTGGCAAAAGTCCATGACCCAAGATGTGGGAGACCACAGAAGAGTCACTAGAAAGGGAGCGATAAAATAAAAACAGCTATTTCTGCTGAAAAAATTAAATCCACAAAAAAATAAGTCTTTCTTATAAATTTCACATAAATTTCTAGAAAAAAACTTAAATCATAAGCAGAAGAATCAAACAGACATCTGCCTGAAGAACTTTTCTACCAAACACTGCTTCAGAAGAAGCAAATACATCAAAATAGTAACATTTATTAAATGTATGCAAAGAAGACCAAGTTGCGGCTTTGCAAATCTGATCAACTGAAGCTTCATTCTTAAAAGCCCAAGAAGTGTCGACTGATCTAGTAGAATGAGCTGTAATTCTCTGAGGCAGAGACTGCTTTAACCAAGATGCCAAAGAAATGGCAGAGGCTTTCTGACCTTTCCTAGGACCAGAAAAAAACAACAAATAGACTAGAAGTCTTCCTGAAATCATTAGTAGCTTCGACATAATATTTCAAAGCTCTTACAACATCCAAAGAATGTAAAGATCTTTCAAGAGCATTCTTGGGATTAGGACACAAGGAAGGAACAACCATTTCCCTACTAATGTTGTTAGAATTTCCAACCTTAGGAAGAAATTTAAACTAAGTCCACAGAACAGCCTTATCCTTATGGAAAAACATAATTTATGTAAGAACTTACCTGATAAATTCATTTCTTTCATATTAGCAAGAGTCCATGAGCTAGTGACGTATGGGATATACATTCCTACCAGGAGGGGCAAAGTTTCCCAAACCTTAAAATGCCTATAAATACACCCCTCACCACACGCACAATTCAGTTTAACGAATAGCCAAGAAGTGGGGTGATAAGAAAGTGCGAAAGCATAAAAAATAAGGAATTGGAATAATTGTGCTTTATACAAAAATCATAACCACCACAAAAAAAGGGCGGGCCTCATGGACTCTTGCTAATATGAAAGAAATGAATTTATCAGGTAAGTTCTTACATAAATTATGTTTTCTTTCATGTAATTAGCAAGAGTCCATGAGCTAGTGACGTATGGGATAATGATTACCCAAGATGTGGATCTTTCCACACAAGAGTCACTAGAGAGGGAGGGATAAAATAAAGACAGCCAATTCCTGCTGAAAATAATCCACACCCAAAATAAAGTTTAATGAAAAACATAAGCAGAAGATTCAAACTGAAACCGCTGCCTGAAGTACTTTTCTACCAAAAACTGCTTCAGAAGAAGAAAATACATCAAAATGGTAGAATTTAGTAAAGGTATGCAAAGAGGACCAAGTTGCTGCTTTGCAAATCTGATCAATCGAAGCTTCATTCCTAAATGTCCAGGAAGTAGAAACTGACCTAGTAGAATGAGCAGTAATCCTCTGAGGCGGAGTTTTACCCGACTCAACATAGGCAAGATGAATTAAAGATTTCAACCAAGATGCCAAAGAAATGGCAGAAGCTTTCTGGCCTTTTCTAGAACCGGAAAAGATAACAAATAAACTAGAAGTCTTTCGGAAAGACTTAGTAGCTTCAACATAATATTTCAAAGCTCTAACAACATCCAAAGAATGCAACGATTTCTCCTTAGAATTCTTAGGATTAGGACATAATGAAGGAACCACAATTTCTCTACTAATGTTGTTGGAATTCACAACTTTAGGTAAAAATTCGAAAGAAGTTCGCAACACCGCCTTATCCTGATGAAAAATCAGATAAGGAGACTCACAAGAAAGAGCAGATAATTCAGAAACTCTTCTGGCAAAAGAGATTGCCAAAAGGAACAAAACTTTCCAAGAAAGTAATTTAATGTCCAATGAATGCATAGGTTCAAACGGAGGAGCTTGAAGAACCCCCAGAACCAAATTCAAACTCCAAGGAGGAGAAATTGACTTAATGACAGGTGTTATACGAACCAAAGGTTGTACAAAACAATGAATATCAGGAAGATTAGCAATCCTTCTGTGAAAAAGAACAGAAAGAGCAGAGATTTGTCTTTCAAGGAACTTGCGGACAAACCTTTATCTAAACCATCCTGAAGAAAAATAAGTCTTCCAGACTCTATAATATATCTCTCTAGATACAGATTTACGAGCCTGTCACATAGTATCAATCACAGAGTCAGAGAAACCTCTTTGACCAAGAATCAAGCGTTCAAACTCCATACCTTAAAATCAAGGTTTTGAGATCCTGATGGAAAAAAGAACCTTGAGACAGAAAGACTGGTCTTAACGGAAGAGTCCACAGCTGGCAAGAGGCCATCCGGACAAGATCCGCATACCAAAACCTGTGAGGCCATGCTGGAGCTACCAGCAGGACAAATGAGCATTCCTTTAGAATATTGGAGAATACCCTTGGAAGAAGAACTAGAGGCGGAAAGATATAGGCAGAATGACACTTGTAAGGAAGAGATAATGCATCCACTGCCTCCGCCCGAGGATCCGGACAGATACCAGGTAAGTTTCTTGTTTAGATGAGAAGCCATCAGATCTATTTCTGGGAATTCCCACATTTGAACAATCTGAGGAAATACCTCTGGGTGAAGACCATTCGCCCAGGTGCAACGTTTGGCGACTGAGATAATCCGCTTTCCAATTGTCCATACCTGGGATATGAACCGCAGAGATTAGACAGGAGCTGGATTCCGCCCAAACCAAAATTCGAGATACTTCTTTCATAGCCAGAGGACTGTGAGTCCCTCCTTGATGATTGATGTATGCCACAGTTGTGACATTGTCTATCTGAAAACAAATGAACAACTCTCTCTTCAGAAAAGGCCAAGACTGAAGAGCTCTGAAAATTGCACGGAGTTCCAAAATATTGATCGGAAATCTCACCTCCTGAGATTCCCAAACCCCTTATGCCGTCAGATACCCCCACACAGCTCCCCAACCTGTAAGACTTGCATCTGTTGAGATTATAGTCCAGGTCGGAAGAACAAAGAAGCCCCCTGAACTAAACGATGGTGATCTGTCCACCATGTCAGAGAGTGTCGTATAATCGGTTTAAAGATATTAATTGAGATATCTTTGAGTAATCCCTGCACCATTGGTTCAGCATATAGAGCTGAAGAGGTCGCATGTGAAAACGAGCAAAGGAGATCGCATCTGATGCGGCAGTCCTAAGACCTAAAATTTCCATGCATAAGGCTACCAAAGGGAATGATTGTGACTGAAGGTTTTGACAAGCTGATATCAATGTTAAACTTCTCTTGTCTGACAAGGACAGAGTCATAGACACTGAATCTATCTAGAAACCTAAAAAGGTTACCCTTGTCTGAGGAATCAATGAACTGATTGGTAAATTGAACCTCCAACCATGAACTTGAAGAAACAACACAAGTCGATTCGTATGAGATTCTTCGAAAATGAGAAGACTGAGCAAGTACCAAGATATCGTCCAAATAAGGAAATACCAAAACCCTGTTCTCTGATTACAGAAAGAAGGGCACCGAGAACCTTTGAAAAACATAATTTATGCTTACCTGATAAATTCCTTTCTTCTGTTGTGTGATCAGTCCACGGGTCATCATTACTTCTGGGATATAACTCCTCCCCAACAGGAAATGCAAGAGGATTCACCCAGCAGAGCTGCATATAGCTCCTCCCCTCTACGTCAGTCCCAGTCATTCGACCAAGAATCAACGAGAAAGGAGTAACCAAGGGTGAAGTGGTGACTGGAGTATAATTTAAAAGATATTTACCTGCCTTAAAAACAGGGCGGGCCGTGGACTGATCACACAACAGAAGAAAGGAATTTATCAGGTAAGCATAAATTATGTTTTCTTCTGTTATGTGTGATCAGTCCACGGGTCATCATTACTTCTGGGATACCAATACCAAAGCAAAAGTACACGGATGACGGGAGGGAAAGGCAGGCTCATTATACAGAAGGAACCACTGCCTGAAGAACCTTTCTCCCAAAAATAGCCTCCGAAGAAGCAAAAGTGTCAAATTTGTAAAATTTGGAAAAAGTATGAAGTGAAGACCAAGTTGCAGCCTTGCAAATCTGTTCAACAGAGGCCTCATTCTTAAAGGCCCAAGTGGAAGCCACAGCTCTAGTGGAGTGAGCTGTAATTCTTTCAGGAGGCTGCTGTCCAGCAGTCTCATAGGCTAAACGTATTATGCTACGAAGCCAAAAAGAGAGAGAGGTAGCAGAAGCTTTTTGACCTCTCCTCTGTCCAGAGTAAACGACAAACAAGGAAGAAGTTTGACGAAAATCTTTAGTTGCCTGCAAGTAGAACTTGAGGGCACGAACTACATCCAGATTGTGTAAAAGACGTTCCTTCTTTGAAGAAGGATTTGGACACAAGGATGGGACAACAATCTCTTGATTGATGTTCCTGTTAGTGACTACCTTAGGTAAGAACCCAGGTTTAGTACGCAGAACTACCTTGTCTGAGTGAAAAATCAGATAAGGGGAATCACAATGTAAGGCTGATAACTCAGAGACTCTTCGAGCCGAGGAAATAGCCATTAAAAACAGAACTTTCCAAGATAACATTTTTATATCAATGGAATGAAGGGGTTCAAACGGAACACCCTGTAAAACGTTAAGAACTAAGTTTAAACTCCATGGTGGAGCAACAGCTTTAAACACAGGCTTGATCCTAGCTAAAGCCTGACAAAAGGACTGGACGTCTGGATTTTCTGACAGACGTCTGTGTAACAAGATGGACAGAGCTGAAATCTGTCCCTTTAATGAACTAGCTGATAAACCCTTTTCTAAACCTTCTTGTAGAAAAGACAGTATCCTAGCGATCCTAACCTTACTCCAGGAGTAACCTTTGGATTCGCACCAGTATAGGTATTTCCGCCATATTTTATGGTAAATCCTTCTGGTAACAGGCTTCCTAGCCTGAATTAGGGTATCAATAACCGACTCAGAAAAACCACGTTTTGATAAAATCAAGCGTTCAATTTCCAAGCAGTCAGCTTCAGAGAAGTTAGATTTTGATGTTTGAATGGACCCTGTATCAGAAGGTCCTGTCTTAGAGGTAGAGACCAAGGCGGACAGGATGACATGTCCACTAGATCTGCATACCAAGTCCTGCGTGGCCATGCAGGTGCTATTAGAATTACTGATGCTCTCTCCTGTTTGATTTTGGCAATCAATCGAGGAAGCAGCGGGAAGGGTGGAAACACATAAGCCATCCTGAAGTTCCAAGGTGCTGTCAAAGCATCTATCAGAACTGCTCCCGGATCCCTGGATCTGGACCCGTAGCGAGGAAGTTTGGCGTTCTGGCGAGACGCCATGAGATCTATCTCTGGTTTGCCCCAACGTCGAAGTATTTGGGCAAAGACCTCCGGATGAAGTTCCCACTCCCCCGGATGAAAAGTCTGGCGACTCAAGAAATCCGCCTCCCAGTTCTCCACTCCCGGGATGTGGATTGCTGACAGGTGGCAAGAGTGAGACTCTGCCCAGCGAATTATCTTTGATACTTCCATCATTGCTAGGGAGCTTCTTGTCCCTCCCTGATGGTTGATGTAAGCTACAGTCGTGATGTTGTCCGACTGAAACCTGATGAACCCCCGAGTTGTTAACTGGGGCCAAGCCAGAAGGGCATTGAGAACTGCTCTCAATTCCAGAATGTTTATTGGAAGGAGACTCTCCTCCTGATTCCATAGTCCCTGAGCCTTCAGAGAATTCCAGACAGCGCCCCAACCTAGTAGGCTGGCGTCTGTTGTTACAATTGTCCAGTCTGGCCTGCTGAATGGCATCCCCCTGGACAGGTGTGGCCGATAAAGCCACCATAGAAGAGAATTTCTGGTCTCTTGATTCAGATTCAGAGTAGGGGACAAATCTGAGTAATCCCCATTCCACTGACTTAGCATGCATAATTGCAGCGGTCTGAGGTGTAGGCGTGCAAAAGGTACTATGTCCATTGCCGCTACCATTAAGCCGATCACCTCCATGCATTGAGATACTGACGGGTGTTGAATGGAATGAAGGACGCGGCATGCATTTTGAAGCTTTGTTAACCTGTCTTCTGTCAGGTAAATCTTCATTTCTACAGAATCTATAAGAGTCCCCAAGAATGGAACTCTTGTGAGAGGAAAGAGAGAACTCTTCTTTTCGTTCACTTTCCATCCATGCGACCTTAGAAATGCCAGAACTAACTCTGTATGAGACTTGGCAGTTTGAAAGCTTGAAGCTTGAATTAGAATGTCGTCTAGGTACGGAGCTACCGAAATCCCTCGCGGTCTTAGTACCGCTAGAAGGGCACCCAGAACCTTTGTGAAGATTCTTGGAGCCGTAGCCAATCCGAATGGAAGAGCTACAAACTGGTAGTGCCTGTCTAAGAAGGCAAACCTTAGATACCGGTGATGATCTTTGTGGATCGGTATGTGAAGGTAAGCATCCTTTAAATCCACTGTGGTCATGTACTGACCCTCTTGGATCATGGGTAAGATTGTCCGAATAGTTTCCATTTTGAACGATGGAACTCTTAGGAATTTGTTTAGAGTCTTTAAATCTAAGATTGGCCTGAAAGTTCCCTCTTTTTTGGGAACCACAAACAGGTTTGAGTAGAAACGTTGTCCTTGTTCCGACCGCGGAACCGGATGGATCACTCCCATTAATAACAGATCTTGTACGCAGCGTAGAAACGCTTCTTTCTTTATCTGGTTTGTTGACAACCTTGACAGATGAAATCTCCCTCTTGGGGGAGATAATTTGAAGTCTAGAAGGTATCCCTGCGATATGATCTCTAGAGCCCAGGGATCCTGAACATCTCTTGCCCAGGCCTGGGCGAAGAGAGAGAGTCTGCCCCCCACTAGATCCGGTCCCGGATCGGGGGCTCTCGGTTCATGCTGTCTTTGGGGCAGCAGCAGGTTTCCTGGCCTGCTTGCTCTTGTTCCAGGACTGGTTAGGCTTCCAGCCTTGCCTGTAACGAGCAACAGCTCCTTCCTGTTTTGGTGCAGTGGAGGTTGATGCTGCTCCTGTTTTAAAGTTCCGAAAGGGACGAAAATTAGACTGTCTAGCCTTAGCTTTGGCTTTGTCTTGAGGTAGGGCGTGGCCCTTACCTCCTGTAATGTCAGCGATAATCTCTTTCAAACCGGGCCCAAATAAAGACTGCCCCTTGAAAGGTATATTAAGTAATTTGGACTTAGAAGTAACATCAGCTGACCAGGATTTTAGCCACAGCGCCCTACGTGCCTGTATGGCGAATCCTGAGTTCTTAGCCGTAAGTTTGGTTAAATGTACTACGGCCTCCGAAATGAAGGAATTAGCTAGTTTAAGGACTCTAAGCCTGTCCGTAATGTCGTCTAGCGTAGATGAACTAAGGTTCTCTTCAAGCGACTCAATCCAAAATGCTGCCGCAGCCGTAATCGGCGCGATACATGCAAGGGGTTGTAATATAAAACCTTGTTGAACAAACATTTTCTTAAGGTAACCCTCTAATTTTTTATCCATTGGATCTGAGAAAGCACAGCTATCCTCCACCGGGATAGTGGTACGCTTAGCTAAAGTAGAAACTGCTCCCTCCACCTTGGGGACCGTTTGCCATAAGTCCCGAGTGGTGGCGTCTATTGGAAACATCTTTCTAAATATTGGAGGGGGTGAGAACGGCACACCGGGTCTATCCCACTCCTTAGTAACAATTTCAGTTAGTCTCTTAGGTATAGGAAAAACGTCAGTACTCGCCGGTACCGCAAAGTATTTATCCAACCTACACAGTTTCTCTGGTATTGCAACGGTGTTACAATCGTTGAGAGCTGCTAAGACCTCCCCTAGTAATACACGGAGGTTCTCCAATTTAAATTTAAAATTTGAAATATCTGAGTCCAATCTGTTTGGATCAGAACCGTCACCCACAGAATGAAGCTCTCCGTCCTCATGCTCTGCGAGCTGTGACGCAGTATCAGACATGGCCCTAGCATTGTCAGCGCACTCTGTTCTCACCCCAGAGTGATTACGCTTGCCTCTTAGTTCTGGTAATTTAGACAAAACTTCAGTCATAACAGTAGCCATATCTTGTAATGTTATCTGTAATGGCCGCCCAGATGTACTAGGCGCCAAAATATCACGCACCTCCCGGGCGGGAGATGCAGGTACTGCCGCGTGAGGCGAGTTAGTCGGCATAACTCTCCCCTCGCTGTTTGGTGAAATTTGTTCACATTGTACAGATTGACTTTTATTTAAAGTAGCATCAATACAGTTAGTACATAAATTTCTATTGGGCTCCACCTTGGCATTGGAACAAATGACACAGATATCTTCCTCTGAGTCAGACATGTTTAACACACTAGCAAAAAACTTACAACTTGGTTATAATCTTTTTTAGCAAAAAACGTACTGTGCCTCAAAGAGGTACTAACGATTAAATGACAGTTGAAATAGTGAACTGAAAAACAGTTATAGCATCAAACTTTAAAACAACAAAACTTTTAGCAAAGGTTTGTTCCCATTAGTAAAATAACAATAATTAAATTTGACATAAAAAATACAAAGCAACGTTTTTATTCACAGTCACTATAAGAATTCTCACAGCTCTGCTGAGAGAATTTACCTCCCTTCAAAGAAGTTTGAAGACCCCTGAGATCTATCAGAGATGAACCGGATCATGCAGGAAAAATAAAAGTAACTGACTGGTATTTTTTGATGCGTAGCAAAGAGCGCCAAAACGGCCCCTCCCTCTCCCACACAGCAGTGAAGAGAAACGAAACTGTCACAAATAAAGCAAAAAAAAAACTGCCAAGTGGAAAATAATGCCCAAATATTTATTCACACAGTACCTCAGCAATGTAAACGATTCTACATTCCAGCAAAAACGTTTAACATGATAAATAGTTATTAAAAAGGATTAGTGACCTTTAACAGAGTAGTTCCGGTGAAATACCATCCCCAGAATACTGAAGTGTATACATACATGTCATTTTAACGGTATGGCAGGATTTTCTCATCAATTCCATTCAGAAAATAAAAACTGCTACATACCTCAATGCAGATTCCTCTGCCCGCTGTCCCCTGATCTGAAGCCTTTACCTCCCTCAGATGGCCGAGAACAGCAATATGATCTTAACTACTCCGGTTAAAATCATAGTAAAAAACTCTGACAGATTCTTCCTCAAACTCTGCCAGAGAAGTAATAACACGCTCCGGTGCTATTTTAAAATAACAAACTTTTGATTGAAGTCATAAAAACTAAGTATAATCACCATAGTCCTCTCACACATCCTATCTAGTCGTTGGGTGCAAGAGAATGACTGGGACTGACGTAGAGGGGAGGAGCTATATGCAGCTCTGCTGGGTGAATCCTCTTGCATTTCCTGTTGGGGAGGAGTTATATCCCAGAAGTAATGATGACCCGTGGACTGATCACACATAACAGAAGAAAAAATTATTGGAACTGAGGCTAGGCCAAACGGTAGAGCCACAAAACTGGTAATGCTTGTCTAAAAAGAGAATCTCAGACACTAAAAGTGATCTGGATGAATCGGAATATGCAGATACACATCCTGTAAATCTATTGTAGACATATAATGCCCTTGCTAAACAAAAGGCAGGATAGTCCTACAGTAACCATCTTGAATGTTGGTATCCTTACATAACGATTCAATATTGATAGATCCGGAACTGGTCTGAAGGAATTGACCTTCTTTGGTACAATGAAGAGATAAAATAAAACCCCAGCCCCTGTTCCAGAACTGGAACTGGCATAATTACTCCAGCCAACTCTAGATCTGAAACACATTTCAGAAATGCTGAGCCTTTGCTGTGTTAACTGGGACACGGGAAAGAAAAAAATCTCTTAGCAGGAGGCCTTAACTTGAAGCCAATTCTGTACCTTTCTGAAACAATGTTCTGAAACCAGAGATTGAGAACGGAATTGATCCAAATTTCTTTGAAGAAAACGTAATCTGCCCCATACCAGCTGAACTGGAATAAGGGCCGCACCTTCATGGGTACTTAGGAGCTGGCTATAGGTTTCTATAAGGCTTGGATATATTCCAAACTGGAAATAGTTTCCAAACTGATACCGCTCCTGAGGATGAAGGATCAGGCTTTTGTTCCTTGTTGTGAGGAAAAGAACGAAAAAAGATTATTAAACCTAAATTTACCTTGGATTTTTTATCCTTTGGTAAAAAAAGTTCCCTTCCTTCCAGAAACAGTTGAGATAATAATTTATTACCCTGGAAAGAAAGGGAAAGCAAAGTTGACTTAGAAGACAAATCAGCATTCCAAGTTTAATCCATAAAGCTTTTCTAGCTAAAATAGCTAGAGACATATACCTGACATCAACTCTAATGATATCAAAAGATGGTATCACCAATAAAATTATTAGCATGTTATAGAATAATAATAATGCTATAAAATTATGATCTGTTACTTGTTGCGCTAAAACTTCTAACCAAAAAGTTGAAGCTGCAGCAACATCCGCTAAAAATATAGCAGGTCTAAGAAGATTACCTGAACATAAGTAAGCTTTTCTTAGAAAGGATTCAATTTTCCTATCTAAAGGATCCTTAAATGAAGTACTATCTGCCGTAGGAATAGTAGTACATTTAGCAGGAGTAGAGACAGCCCCATAACCTTAGGGATTTTGTCCCAAAAAACTCTAATCTGTCAGATGGCACAGGATATAATTGCTTAAACGTTTAGAAGGAGTAAAAGAATTACCCAAATTGTTCCATTCCCTGGAAATTACTTCAGAAATAGCATCAGGGAGATTAAACACTTCTGGAATAACTACAGGAGATTTAAAAACCTTATTTAAACGTTTAGATTTAGTATCAAGAGGACCAGAATCCTTTATTTCTAAAGCAATTAATACTTCTTTAAATAATGAACGAATAAATTCCATCTTGAACAAATACAAAGATTTATCAGCATCAACCTCTGAGACAGAAACCTCTGAACTAGAAGAACCATTATTAGTATCAGAATGATGATGTTCATTTAAAAATTCATCTGAAAAAAGAGAAGTTTTAAAAGACTTTTATGTAAACTAGAAGGAGAAATAACAGACATAGCCTTCTAAATGGATTTAAAAAATAAAATCTCTTATGTTTATCAGGAACACTCTGAAAATTAGATGTTGACGGAACAGCAACAGGTAATGTAACAGTACTAAAGGAAATTTTATCTGCATTAATAAGTTTGTCATGACATGCAATACAAACAACAGCTGGAGAAACAGATACCAAAAATTTATAGCAGATACACTTAGCTTGGTAGCTCCAGCACCGGGCAGTGATTTTCCTGAAGTATCTTCTGACTCAGTTGCAACGTGGAACATCTTGAAATATGTAATAGAAAAAACAACATATAAAGCAAAATTGATCAAATTCCTTAAATGACAGTTTCAGGAATGGGAAAAAAATGCCAGTGAACAAGCTTCTAGCAACCAGAAGCAATAAATAATGAGACTTAAATAATGTGGAGACAAAAGCGACGCCCATATTTTTTTAGCGCCAAACAAGACGCCCACATTATTTGGCGCCTAAATGCTTTTGGCGCCAAAAATGACGCCACATCCGGAACGCCGACATTTTTGGCGCAAAAGGACGTCAAAAATGACGCAACTTCCGGCGACACGTATGACGCCGGAAACAGAAAAAAATGTTTGCGCCAAAAAAGTCCGCGCCAAGAATGACGCAATAAAATGAAGCATTTTCAGCCCCCGCGAGTCAAATTTTTTAAGGTAAGAAAAAAATGATTGATTCAAATGCATTATCCCAAATATGAAACTGACTGTCTGAAAATAAGGAATGTTGAACATTCTGAGTCAAGGCAAATAAATGTTTGAATACATATATTTAGAACTTTATAAACAAAGTGCCCAACCATAGCTTAGAGTGTCACAGAAAATAAGATTTACTTACCCCAGGACACTCATCTACATGTTTGTAGAAAGCCAAACCAGTACTGAAACGAGAATCAGCAGAGGTAATGGTATATAAATAAGAGTATATCGTCGATCTGAAAAGGGAGGTAAGAGATGAATCTCTACGACCGATAACAGAGAACCTATGAAATAGACCCCGTAGAAGGAGATCACTGCATTCAAATAGGCAATACTCTCCTCACATCCCTCTGACATTCACTGCACGCTGAGAGGAAAACCGGGCTCCAACTTGCTGCGGAGCACATATCAACGTAGAATCTAGCACAAACTTACTTCACCACCTCCATAGGAGGCAAAGTTTGTAAAACTGAATTGTGGGTGTGGTGAGGGGTGTATTTATAGGCATTTTAAGGTTTGGGAAACTTTGCCCCTCCTGGTAGGAATGTATATCCCATACGTCACTAGCTCATGGACTCTTGCTAATTACATGAAAGAAATCAGAAAAGGAGACTCACAAGAGAGAGCAGACAATTCAGAAACTCTTCTAGCTGAAGAGATAGCCAAAAGAGATGGCCTTTTTTCCAAGAAAGTAGTTTAATATCCAAAGAATGCATAGGGGGATATTTATCAAAGGTCTGTCGGACCTGATCCGACAGTGCGGATCAGGTCCGCCAGACCTCGCTGAATGCGGAGAGCAATACGTTCTCCGTATTCAGCATTGCACCAGCAGCTCACAAGAGCTGCTGGTGCAATGCCGCCTCCTGCAGACTCGCGGCCAATGGGCCGCCAGCAGGGAGGTGTCAATCAACCCGATCGGGTTGATTTCCAGCGATGTCTGTCCGCCTGCTCAGAGCAGGTGGACAGGTTATGGAGCAGCGGTCTTTGTGACTGCTGCTTCATAACTGCTGTTTCTGGCGATTGTGAAGGCTCGCCAGAAACACAGGCCGTCTAGCTCCTTTCGGAGCTTGATAGATAGGCCCCATAGGCTCAAAAGGAGGAGCCTGCAAAGCCTTCAAAAACAAATTAAGACTCCAAGGAGGAGAGATTGATTTAACAACAGGCTTCAAAGCCTGAACAAAACAATGAATATCAGGAGGTTTAGCAATATTTCTATGAAATAAAACAGAAAGAGCAGAGATTTATCCCTTCAAGGTACTTGCAGACAAACCTTTATCAAAACCATCCTGAAGAAACTGTAAAATTCTAGGAATCCTAAAAGAAAGCAAAGAGAATTTATGAGAAAAACACCATGAAATATAGATGTTCCAAACCCGATAATAAATCTTCCTTGAAACAGACTTATGAGCCTGTAGCATAGTATTAATCAGTGAGTCAGTGAAACCTCTATGACTAAGTACTAAGCATTCAATTTCCATACCTTCAAATTTAGCAATTTGAGATCCTGATGGAAAAACGGCCCTTGAGACAGAAGGTCCGGCCTTAAAGGAAGTGGCCAAGGCTGGCAACTGGACATCCGGACAAGATCCGCATACCAAAACCTGTGAGGCCATGCTGGTGCTATCAGAAACACATGCAATTGTTCCAATATGATCTTGGAGATCACCCTTGGAAGAAGGTTGGTAAAACCAAGGAACTGCTAACGCATCCACCATCTCCGCCTGAGGATCCCTGGACCTGGACAGGTACCTGGGAAGCTTCTTGTTTAGATGGCAAGCCATCAGATCTATTTCGGGGAGACCCCACATTTGTACAATCTGACAAAATACATCTGGGTGGAGAGACCACTCCCCTGGATGTAAAGACTGACGAGATAATCCGCTTCCCAATTGTCTACACCTGGAAAATGTATCTCAGAAATTAGACAGGAGTTGGATTCCGCCCAAGAAAGTATCCAAGATACTTCTTTCATCGCTAAAGGACTGTGAGTCCCCCCTTGATTATTGACATATTCCACAGTTGTGATATTGTCTGTCTGAAAACGAATGAATAATTCTCTCTTTAATAGGGCCCAAGCCTGAAGAGCCCTGAAAATAACACAGAGTTCTAAAATATTGATTGGTAACCTCGCCTCTTGAGGATTCCAAACTCCATGTGCTGTGACCCCCACACAGCTCCCCAACCTGTGAGACTTGCATCTGTTGAAACCACAGTCCAGGCAGGACAAACAAAAGAGGCCCCTTAAATAATCCAATGATGTACTAACCATCAGGACAGAGAGAGTTGAATGTTGATATTTAAGTATATCAACTGTGATATCCGAGTATAATCCCTGCACCATTGATTCAGCATGCAAAGCTGCAGAGGTCTCATATGAAAACGAGCAAAGGGGATCGCGTCCGATGCTGCAGTTATGAGACCTAAAACTTCCATGCACATAGCCAATGAAGGGAATGATCGAGATTGAAGGTTTCGACAGGCAGAAACCAATTTAATTCGTCTCTTGTCTGTTAAAGACAAAGTCATGGACACTGAATCTATCTGGAAACCTAAAAAGGTGACCCTTGTCTGAGGAATCAAGGAACTCTTTGGTAAATTGATCCTCCAACCATGTCTTTGAAGAAACAACACAAGTTGATTTTTGTGAGATTCTGCTAAATTAAAAGATTGAGCCAGTACCAAGATATCGTCCAAATAAGGAAACGCCACAATACCCTGCTCTCTGATTACAGATAGAAGGGCACAGAGAACCTTCAAAAAGATTCTTGGAGCTGTTGCTAGGCCAAAATGGAAGAGCAACAAACTGGTAATGCTTGTCTAGAAAAGAGAATCTCAGAAACCAATAGTGGTCTGGATTAATCCTGGTAGGAAATTGGATTGTATATCCCACGAACTTAGAGTTACAAGTATAGTAATCCTTAAATTTATATTTCTTACCCGACGAGGGATGGGTAAAAATGGGGCCTTTAATGATACTATTGCAGTTTTGACAATTAAGGCATGGAAAACATCCCAAGTTTTTATGCCCAATGTGTCCCTGGGTAATTCTACCCCTTGGGCCCACATCAGCTTTAACCAATGTATCTTTAAGGTTCTTGCCCCTTTTAAAGGCAGCCATGGGGGGACTAGAGAATTCTTCAACATTTGGATTAGAAATTTGTAAAATGTGCCAATGTTTTTTTAGTACTTTTTGTATTTGGTTACTCCAAGGAGAATATTCATTAACAAAGATCATTCTTTTATCCTTATTTCTCATTTTGTCCTTAAGTAATTCTGTCCTAGGGATCTGCAGTACATCTTTAATCCCCTGTTCAATTAAGTTACTTGGGTATCCCCTCTGTTTAAAGTGTTCACCCATTTCCAATAATCTTTCTTTTACCAAATTTTCATCTGAGACAATTCGTCTTACTCGCATAAATTGGCTTTTGGGTAAACTCTTTAACAGAGCAGGAGAATGCGCACTCTTATAGTGCAGTAGATTATTATAATCTGTCTGTTTTTTAAAAAGATCTACAGCTAACAGCCCATCTTGTTTGTACACTGAGGTATCCAGGAAATCAATCCTTTCCTCACTTATGGTGAGTTTGAACTTTATATGCTGTGTAGCACTGTTGAGTTCATTAACAAACTGTTCCAGGGTTCCAATGTCCCCCAACCAAATGCCAAAAATATCATCTATATATCGCCACCAGGTGGCGCCATATAGATGAAACAATTGATGGTTATAAACAAAATACTCTTCAAATGTGTTCATATAAATATTTGCATAGGTTGGGGCAACATTGGAACCCAAGGCCGTACCCTGTAATTGCAGATAAAAGTTATCTTGAAAAAGAAAGAAATTACATCTCAATACAATATTCAAAAGATCAAGAACGAAGTTTCAATGGTCTTTATTGATAGTTATATCCTGATCCAAACACCTATTCACTGCCCCTACACCCGCCTCATGAGTGATTGAGGTGTAAAGGCTAGTAACATCAAGACTATAAAGTATACCTTTAATCTTAGATTGACCAATGTTAACCCTTTAATGACAGGGTCATAATCTCTACATCAGAACAACGATCGCGAGATTTCAATTATGGGATTGTGTTGGGGGGGCGCGTCTAGGCACACCCTCCAGACTGCGATCTCATCCAGGAAGCGTCGTTGGCTTCAGGACAGCCAAACGGCTATGACGTTGTATTGTGTCCTAACGGTGCTAAAGCCCAGCGCCATTTGGACGGAATACAACACCATAACGGTGCTAAAAGGTTAAACTTTTAGCTTATTTTTTGCCTCTCTGATACCAACGCGTATCCCATGACTATCTACAATTTAAGTGTACATATAATCTATGTTGTGAACTTGGCTAAAAACCTCAATAAAAGATTTAAAAAACCAAAAAACTGTAAATGAATAAACTTCTTTGAGCTGTGGCCTTTTGGGTATATTGTGTATTTGTATATGACGAGTTATAAATATGCATTATACTGTAAAATAGTTCATTTTGTATTTTAACTAAGTGATTCTTCTTACTTTTAGCTCAACATACCCCTGAGCCATGTTTTAAAGGACACAGAAGCCATTTTAGGTAACTCAGCTTACAAGAAAGCCTTATTAAAGTCTAGTTTGTGAAAATGATATTGATGGCTGAGTAAAAGTGTAATAGAGAAAGTAATTTGTAATTAGAGATATTGAATGGTCAAATATGCTGTCCGAGCCCACTGTGATCAAAGGTATGTAAATCTCTTGACTAGCAATACAAGTATGAGGTAGCCAATCATGAAAATACTGGCACTGTGATGATAATGTTGTAAAGATGAATAAATCTGTCGTACCCATAGGTAGCCTGATTCTAAAAGGATCTCCCCATTTCCCTTACATGCGCACAAGCGTGTTGATTAGCCAGAGTAGGAAATCCTTTCAATATGACCTTTCAGCAGTACTTTGACAAGCTTACAAATTTCCATTAATACATTAAATGCTTGCAGTTTTGAGTCTATATTTCAAGCAATCCAGCAAGCAACACTATGTATTTAACATATAGTCAGTGTGGGAGAGAAAATAACCAATATCAGCTTGAAACCTCTAGGTCTTTAAGTGACTTTCACAATGTTATACACCCAGCATTGCAGCTATGTTAAAGGGATAGTAAAGTCCAAATTGAACTTTCATGATTCAGATAGGGAATGTAATTTTAAAAAACTTTCTAATTTACTTTTATCATCAAATTTGCTTTGTTCTCTTGGTATTCTTAGTTGAAAGCAAAACCTAGGTAGGCTCATATGCTAATTTCTAAGCCCTTGAATTAGCCATTCCAACACGGTTTATATGGAAGTTTAGGGCTCATTAAGTAGCGTTCCCACTGCTTAGCTTTCAACTAAGAATACCAAGAGAACAAGCAAAAAACAGAATTTATGTTTACCTGATAAATTACTTTCTCCAACGGTGTGTCCGGTCCACGGCGTCATCCTTACTTGTGGGATATTCTCTTCCCCAACAGGAAATGGCAAAGAGCCCAGCAAAGCTGGTCACATGATCCCTCCTAGGCTCCGCCTACCCCAGTCATTCGACCGACGTTAAGGAGGAATATTTGCATAGGAGAAACCATATGATACCGTGGTGACTGTAGTTAAAGAAAATAAATTATCAGACCTGATTAAAAAACCAGGGCGGGCCGTGGACCGGACACACCGTTGGAGAAAGTAATTTATCAGGTAAACATAAATTCTGTTTTCTCCAACATAGGTGTGTCCGGTCCACGGCGTCATCCTTACTTGTGGGAACCAATACCAAAGCTTTAGGACACGGATGATGGGAGGGAGCAAATCAGGTCACCTAGATGGAAGGCACCACGGCTTGCAAAACCTTTCTCCCAAAAATAGCCTCAGAAGAAGCAAAAGTATCAAACTTGTAAAATTTGGTAAAAGTGTGCAGTGAAGACCAAGTCGCTGCCCTACATATCTGATCAACAGAAGCCTCGTTCTTGAAGGCCCATGTGGAAGCCACAGCCCTAGTGGAATGAGCTGTGATTCTTTCGGGAGGCTGCCGTCCGGCAGTCTCGTAAGCCAATCTGATGATGCTTTTAATCCAAAAAGAGAGAGAGGTAGAAGTTGCTTTTTGACCTCTCCTTTTACCGGAATAAACAACAAACAAGGAAGATGTTTGTCTAAAATCCTTTGTAGCATCTAAATAGAATTTTAGAGCGCGAACAACATCCAAATTGTGCAACAAACGTTCCTTCTTCGAAACTGGTTTCGGACACAGAGAAGGTACGATAATCTCCTGGTTAATGTTTTTGTTAGAAACAACTTTTGGAAGAAAACCAGGTTTAGTACGTAAAACCACCTTATCTGCATGGAACACCAGATAAGGAGGAGAACACTGCAGAGCAGATAATTCTGAAACTCTTCTAGCAGAAGAAATTGCAACCAAAAACAAAACTTTCCAAGATAATAACTTAATATCAACGGAATGTAAGGGTTCAAACGGAACCCCCTGAAGAACTGAAAGAACTAAGTTGAGACTCCAAGGAGGAGTCAAAGGTTTGTAAACAGGCTTGATTCTAACCAGAGCCTGAACAAAGGCTTGAACATCTGGCACAGCTGCCAGCTTTTTGTGAAGTAACACAGACAAGGCAGAAATCTGTCCCTTCAGGGAACTTGCAGATAATCCTTTTTCCAATCCTTCTTGAAGGAAGGATAGAATCTTAGGAATCTTAACCTTGTCCCAAGGGAATCCTTTAGATTCACACCAACAGATATATTTTTTCCAAATTTTGTGGTAAATCTTTCTAGTTACAGGCTTTCTGGCCTGAACAAGAGTATCGATAACAGAATCTGAGAACCCTCGCTTCGATAAGATCAAGCGTTCAATCTCCAAGCAGTCAGCTGGAGTGAGACCAGATTCGGATGTTCGAACGGACCTTGAACAAGAAGGTCTCGTCTCAAAGGTAGCTTCCATGGTGGAGCCGATGACATATTCACCAGATCTGCATACCAAGTCCTGCGTGGCCACGCAGGAGCTATCAAGATCACCGACGCCCTTTCCTGATTGATCCTGGCTACCAGCCTGGGGATGAGAGGAAACGGCGGGAATACATAAGCTAGTTTGAAGGTCCAAGGTGCTACTAGTGCATCCACTAGAGCCGCCTTGGGATCCCTGGATCTGGACCCGTAGCAAGGAACTTTGAAGTTCTGACGAGAGGCCATCAGATCCATGTCTGGAATGCCCCACAGTTGAGTGACTTGGGCAAAGATTTCCGGATGGAGTTCCCACTCCCCCGGATGCAATGTCTGACGACTCAGAAAATCCGCTTCCCAATTTTCCACTCCTGGGATGTGGATAGCAGACAGGTGGCAGGAGTGAGACTCCGCCCATAGAATGATTTTGGTCACTTCTTCCATCGCCAGGGAACTCCTTGTTCCCCCCTGATGGTTGATGTACGCAACAGTTGTCATGTTGTCTGATTGAAACCGTATGAACTTGGCCCTCGCTAGCTGAGGCCAAGCCTTGAGAGCATTGAATATCGCTCTCAGTTCCAGAATATTTATCGGTAGAAGAGATTCTTCCCGAGACCAAAGACCCTGAGCTTTCAGGGATCCCCAGACCGCGCCCCAGCCCATCAAACTGGCGTCGGTCGTGACAATGACCCACTCTGGTCTGCGGAAGGTCATCCCTTGTGACAGGTTGTCCAGGGACAGCCACCAACGGAGTGAGTCTCTGGTCCTCTGATTTACTTGTATCCTCAGAGACAAGTTTGTATAGTCCCCATTCCACTGACTGAGCATGCACAGTTGTAATGGTCTTAGATGAATGCGCGCAAAAGGAACTATGTCCATTGCCGCTACCATCAAACCTATCACTTCCATGCACTGCGCTATGGAAGGAAGAGGAATGGAATGAAGTATCCGACAAGAGTCTAGAAGTTTTGTTTTTCTGGCCTCTGTCAGAAAAATCCTCATTTCTAAGGAGTCTATTATTGTCCCCAAGAAGGGAACCCTTGTTGACGGAGATAGAGAACTCTTTTCCACGTTCACTTTCCATCCGTGAGATCTGAGAAAGGCCAGGACGATGTCCGTGTGAGCCTTTGCTTGAGGAAGGGACGACGCTTGAATCAGAATGTCGTCCAAGTAAGGTACTACAGCAATGCCCCTTGGTCTTAGCACAGCTAGAAGGGACCCTAGTACCTTTGTGAAAATCCTTGGAGCAGTGGCTAATCCGAAAGGAAGCGCCACGAACTGGTAATGCTTGTCCAGGAATGCGAACCTTAGGAACCGATGATGTTCCTTGTGGATAGGAATATGTAGATACGCATCCTTTAAATCCACCGTGGTCATGAATTGACCTTCCTGGATGGAAGGAAGAATTGTTCGAATGGTTTCCATTTTGAACGATGGAACCTTGAGAAACTTGTTTAAGATCTTGAGATCTAAGATTGGTCTGAACGTTCCCTCTTTTTTGGGAACTATGAACAGATTGGAGTAGAACCCCATCCCTTGTTCTCCTAATGGAACAGGATGAATCACTCCCATTTTTAACAGGTCTTCTACACAACGTAAGAATGCCTGTCTTTTTATGTGGTCTGAAGACAACTGAGACCTGTGGAACCTCCCCCTTGGGGGAAGCCCCTTGAATTCCAGAAGATAACCTTGGGAGACTATTTCTAGCGCCCAAGGATCCAGAACATCTCTTGCCCAAGCCCGAGCGAAGAGAGAGAGTCTGCCCCCCACCAGATCCGGTCCCGGATCGGGGGCCAACATTTCATGCTGTCTTGGTAGCAGTGGCAGGTTTCTTGGCCTGCTTTCCCTTGGTCCAGCCTTGCATTGGTCTCCAAGCTGGCTTGGCTTGAGAAGTATTACCCTCTTGCTTAGAGGACGTAGCACTTTGGGCCGGTCCGTTTCTACGAAAGGGACGAAAAACATAATTTATGCTTACCTGATAAATTCCTTTCTTCTGTTGTGTGATCAGTCCACGGGTCATCATTACTTCTGGGATATAACTCCTCCCCAACAGGAAATGCAAGAGGATTCACCCAGCAGAGCTGCATATAGCTCCTCCCCTCTACGTCACTCCCAGTCATTCGACCAAGAATCAACGAGAAAGGAGAAACCAAGGGTGAAGTGGTGACTGGAGTATAATTTAAAAAATATTTACCTGCCTTAAAAAACAGGGCGGGCCGTGGACTGATCACACAACAGAAGAAAGGAATTTATCAGGTAAGCATAAATTATGTTTTCTTCTGTTATGTGTGATCAGTCCACGGGTCATCATTACTTCTGGGATACCAATACCAAAGCAAAAGTACACGGATGACGGGAGGGATAGGCAGGCTCACTATACAGAAGGAACCACTGCCTGAAGAACCTTTCTCCCAAAAATAGCCTCCGAAGAAGCAAAAGTGTCAAATTTGTAAAATTTGGAAAAAGTATGAAGCGAAGACCAAGTTGCAGCCTTGCAAATCTGTTCAACAGAGGCCTCATTCTTAAAGGCCCAAGTGGAAGCCACAGCTCTAGTAGAATGAGCTGTAATTCTTTCAGGAGGCTGCTGTCCAGCAGTCTCATAGGCTAAACGAATTATGCTACGAAGCCAGAAGGAGAGAGAGGTAGCCGAAGCCTTATGACCTCTCCTCTGACCAGAGTACACGACAAACAGGGAAGACGTTTGTCGAAAATCCTTAGTTGCCTGCAAGTAGAACTTGAGGGCACGAACTACATCCAGATTGTGTAGAAGACATTCCTTCTTTGAAGAAGGATTCGGGCACAGGGAAGGAACCACGATCTCTTGATTGATGTTCCTGTTAGTGACTACCTTAGGTAAGAACCCAGGTTTAGTACGCAGAACTACCTTATCTGAATGAAAAATCAAATAAGGAGAATCACAATGTAAAGCTGATAACTCAGAGACTCTCCGAGCCGAAGAAATAGCCATTAAAAATAACACTTTCCAAGATAACCACTTTATATCAATGGAATGAAGGGGTTCAAACGGAACTCCTTGTAGAACGTTAAGAACAAGGTTTAAACTCCATGGCGGAGCAACAGTTTTAAACACAGGCTTGATTCTAGCTAAAGCCTGACAAAAGGCCTGGACGTCTGGATTTTCTGACAGACGCTTGTGCAACAAGATGGACAGAGCTGAGATCTGTCCCTTTAATGAACTAGCCGATAAACCCTTTTCTAAACCTTCTTGTAGAAAGGACAATATCCTAGGAATCCTAACCTTACTCCAGGAGTAACCTTTGGATTCGCACCAGTATAGGTATTTACGCCATATCTTATGGTAAATCCTTCTGGTAACAGGCTTCCTAGCCTGTATCAGGGTATCAATAACCGACTCAGAAAAACCACGTTTTGATAAAATCAAGCGTTCAATTTCCAAGCAGTCAGCTTCAGAGAAGTTAGATTTTGATGTTTGAATGGACCCTGTATCAGAAGGTCCTGTCTTAGAGGTAGAGACCAAGGCGGACAGGATGACATGTCCACTAGATCTGCATACCAAGTCCTGCGTGGCCATGCAGGCGCTATTAGAACCACTGATGCTCTCTCCTGTTTGATTTTGGCAATCAATCGAGGAAGCAGCGGGAAGGGTGGAAACACATAAGCCATCCCGAAGTTCCAAGGTGCTGTCAAAGCATCTATCAGAACCGCTCCCGGATCCCTGGATCTGGACCCGTAGCGAGGAAGTTTGGCGTTCTGGCGAGACGCCATGAGATCTATCTCTGGTTTGCCCCAACGTCGAAGTATTTGGGCAAAGACTTCCGGATGAAGTTCCCACTCCCCCGGATGAAAAGTCTGGCGACTCAAGAAATCCGCCTCCCAGTTCTCCACTCCCGGGATGTGGATTGCTGACAGGTGGCAAGAGTGAGACTCTGCCCAGCGAATTATCTTTGATACTTCCATCATTGCTAGGGAGCTTCTTGTCCCTCCTTGATGGTTGATGTAAGCTACAGTCGTGATGTTGTCCGACTGAAACCTGATGAACCCCCGAGTTTTTAACTGGGGCCAAGCCAGAAGGGCATTGAGAACTGCTCTCAATTCCAGAATGTTTATTGGTAGGAGACTTTCCTCCTGATTCCATTGTCCCTGAGCCTTCAGGGAATTCCAGACAGCGCCCCAACCTAGTAGGCTGGCGTCTGTTGTTACAATTGTCCAGTCCGGCCTGCTGAATGGCATCCCCCTGGACAGATGTGGCCGAGAAAGCCACCATAGAAGAGAGTTTCTGGTCTCTTGATCCAGATTCAGAGTAGGGGACAAGTCTGAGTAATCCCCATTCCACTGACTCAGCATGCACATTTGCAGCGGTCTGAGATGTAGACGTGCAAAGGGTACTATGTCCATTGCTGCTACCATTAAGCCGATCACCTCCATGCATTGAGCTACTGACGGGAGTTGAATGGAATGAAGGACACGGCATGCATTTAGAAGTTTTGTTAATCTGTCTTCTGTCAGATAAATCTTCATTTCTACAGAATCTATAAGAGTCCCCAAGAATGGAACTCTTGTGAGAGGAAAGAGAGAACTCTTCTTTTCGTTCACTTTCCATCCATGCGACCTTAGAAATGCCAGGACTAACTCTGTATGAGACTTGGCAGTTTGAAAGCTTGAAGCTTGTATCAGAATGTCGTCTAGGTACGGAGCTACCGAAATTCCTCGCGGTCTTAGTACCGCCAGAAGGGCACCCAGAACCTTTGTGAAGATTCTTGGAGCCGTAGCCAATCCGAATGGAAGAGCTACAAACTGGTAATGCCTGTCTAAGAAGGCAAACCTTAGATACCGGTAATGATCTTTGTGAATCGGTATGTGAAGGTAAGCATCCTTTAAATCCACTGTGGTCATGTACTGACCCTTTTGGATCATGGGTAAGATTGTCCGAATAGTTTCCATTTTGAACGATGGAACTCTTAGGAATTTGTTTAGGATCTTTAAATCCAAGATTGGCCTGAAAGTTCCCTCTTTTTTGGGAACCACAAACAGGTTTGAGTAAAACCCTTGTCCTTGTTCCGACCGCGGAACCGGATGGATCACTCCCATTAATAACAGATCTTGTACACAGCGTAGAAACGCTTCTTTCTTTATCTGGTTTGTTGACAACCTTGACAGATGAAATCTCCCTCTTGGGGGAGAGAATTTGAAGTCTAGAAGGTATCCCTGAGATATGATCTCTAGCGCCCAGGGATCCTGAACATCTCTTGCCCAAGCCTGGGCGAAGAGAGAGAGTCTGCCCCCCACTAGATCCGGTCCCGGATCGGGGGCCCTCGATTCATGCTGTCTTAGGGGCAGCAGCAGGTTTCCTGGCCTGCTTGCCCTTGTTCCAGGACTGGTTAGGTTTCCAGCCTTGTCTGTAACGAGCAACGGCTCCTTCCTGTTTTGGTGCAGTGGAAGTTGGTGCTGCTCCTGCTTTGAAATTCCGAAAGGGACGAAAATTAGACTGTCTAGCCTTAGCTTTGGCTTTGTCTTGAGGCAGGGCGTGGCCCTTACCTCCTGTAATGTCAGCGATAATTTCTTTCAAACCGGGCCCAAATAAAGTTTGCCCTTTGAAAGGTATATTAAGTAATTTGGACTTAGAAGTTACATCAGCTGACCAGGATTTTAGCCACAGCGCCCTACGTGCCTGAATGGCGAATCCTGAGTTCTTAGCCGTAAGTTTGGTTAAATGTACTACGGCCTCCGAAATGAATGAATTAGCTAGTTTAAGGACTCTAAGTCTGTCCGTAATGTCGTCCAGCGTAGCTGAACTAAGGTTCTCTTCCAGAGACTCCATCCAAAATGCTGCCGCAGCCGTAATCGGCGCGATGCATGCAAGGGGTTGCAATATAAAACCTTGTTGAACAAACATTTTCTTAAGGTAACCCTCTAATTTTTTATCCATTGGATCTGAAAAAGCACAGCTATCCTCCACCGGGATAGTGGTACGCTTAGCTAAAGTAGAAACTGCTCCCTCCACCTTAGGGACCGTTTGCCATAAGTCCCGTGTGGTGGCGTCTATTGGAAACATTTTTCTAAATATTGGAGGGGGTGAGAACGGCACACCGGGTCTATCCCACTCCTTAGTAACAATTTCAGTTAGTCTCTTAGGTATAGGAAAAACGTCAGTACTCGCCGGTACCGCAAAGTATTTATCCAACCTACACAATTTCTCTGGTATTGCAACAGTGTTACAATCATTAAGAGCCGCTAAAACCTCCCCTAGTAATACACGGAGGTTCTCCAATTTAAATTTAAAATTTGAAATATCTGAATCCAATCTGTTTGGATCAGAACCGTCACCCACAGAATGAAGCTCTCCGTCCTCATGCTCTGCAAGCTGTGACGCCGTATCAGACATGGCTCTAGTATTATCAGCGCACTCTGTTCTCACCCCAGAGTGATCACGCTTGCCCCTTAGTTCTGGTAATTTAGCCAAAACTTCAGTCATAACAGTAGCCATATCTTGTAATGTTATCTGTAATGGTCGCCCAGATGTACTAGGCGTCACAATATCACGCACCTCCCGGGCGGGAGATGCAGGTACTGACACGTGAGGCGAGTTAGTCGGCATAACTCTCCCCTCGCTGTTTGGTGAAATTTGTTCAATTTGTACAGATTGGCTTTTATTTAAAGTAGCATCAATACAGTTAGTACATAAATTTCTATTGGGCTCCACCTTGGCATTGGAACAAATGACACAGGTATCTTCCTCTGAATCAGACATGTTTAACACACTAGCAAATAAACTTGCAACTTGGTTACAATCTTATTTAACAAAAACGTACTGTGCCTCAAAGAAGCACTAAACGATCAAATGACAGTTGAAATAATGAACTGAAAAACTGTTATAGCATCAATCCTTGAAAACAACACAACTTTAGCAAAGGTTTGTTCCCATTAGTAAAGTAACAATAATTAAATTTGAAACGTAAAAATTACAGAGCAACGTTTTTAATCACAGTCAATATATAAGTCTCACAGCTCTGCTGAGAGAATCTACCTCCCTTCAAAGAAGTTAGAAGACCCCTGAGTTCTGTTAGAGATGAACCGGATCATGCAGGAAATACAAGAGTAACTGACTGAAAATTTTTGATGCGTAGCAAAGAGCGCCAAAAAAACGGCCCCTCCCCCTCACACACAGCAGTGAGAGAGAAACGAAACTGTCACAATTAAAACAAGCAACTGCCAAGTGGAAAAATAATGCCCAAACACTTATTCACTCAGTACCTCAGAAAATGCAAACGATTCTACATTCCAGCAAAAACGTTTAACATAATAAATACCTATTAAAAGGTTTAATGTACTTTTTAAAGAGTAATTCCAGTGAAGTACCATCCCCAGAATACTGAAGTGTAGAGTATACATACATGTCATAACGGTATGGCAGGATTTTCTCATCAATTCCATTCAGAAAATAAAAACTGCTACATACCTCAATGCAGATTCATCTGCCCGCTGTCCCCTGATCTGAAGCTTTTACCTCCCTCAGATGGCCGAGAAACAGCAATATGATCTTAACTACTCCGGTTAAAATCATAGTAAAAACTCTGGTAGATTCTTCTTCAAACTCTGCCAGAGAGGCAATAACACGCTCCGGTGCTATTGTAAAATAACAAACTTTTGATTGAAGTTATAAAAACTAAGTATAATCACCATAGTCCTCTCACACATCCTATCTAGTCGTTGGGTGCAACAGAATGACTGGGAGTGACGTAGAGGGGAGGAGCTATATGCAGCTCTGCTGGGTGAATCCTCTTGCATTTCCTGTTGGGGAGGAGTTATATCCCAGAAGTAATGATGACCCGTGGACTGATCACACATAACAGAAGAAATTAGGTTTATTTTTGGCCTTGAAAGGCCGATCCTGAGGAAGGGCGTGGCCCTTACCCCCAGTGATATCAGAGATAATCTCTTTCAAGTCAGGGCCAAACAGCGTTTTCCCCTTGAAAGGAATGTTAAGTAGCTTGTTCTTGGAAGAGGCATCAGCTGACCAAGATTTCAACCAAAGCGCTCTGCGCGCCACAATAGCAAACCCAGAATTCTTAGCCGCTAACCTAGCCAATTGCAAAGTGGCGTCTAGGGTGAAAGAATTAGCCAATTTGAGAGCATTGATTCTGTCCATAATCTCCTCATAAGGAGGAGAATCACTATCGACCGCCTTTACCAGCTCATCAAACCAGAAACACGCGGCTGTAGCGACAGGGACAATGCATGAAATTGGTTGTAGAAGGTAACCCTGCTGAACAAACATCTTTTTAAGTAAACCTTCTAATTTTTTATCCATAGGATCTTTGAAAGCACAACTATCTTCTATGGGTATAGTGGTGCGTTTGTTTAAAGTGGAAACCGCTCCCTCGACCTTGGGGACTGTCTGCCATAAGTCCTTTCTGGGGTCGACCAAAGGAAACAATTTTTTAAATATGGGGGGAGGGACGAAAGGAATACCGGGCCTTTCCCATTCTTTATTTACAATGTCCGCCACCCGCTTGGGTATAGGAAAAGCTTCTGGGAGCCCCGGGACCTCTAGGAACTTGTCCATTTTACATAGTTTCTCTGGGATGACCAACTTGTCACAATCATCCAGAGTGGATAATACCTCCTTAAGCAGGATGCGGAGATGTTCCAACTTAAATTTAAACGTAATCACATCAGGTTCAGCTTGTTGAGAAATGTTCCCTGAATCAGTAATTTCTCCCTCAGACAAAACCTCCCTGGCCCCATCAGACTGGTTTAGGGGCCCTTCAGAACCATTATTATCAGCGTCGTCATGCTCTTCAGTATCTAAAACAGAGCAGTCGCGCTTACGCTGATAAGTGTGCATTTTGGCTAAAATGTTTTTGACAGAATTATCCATTACAGCCGTTAATTGTTGCATAGTAAGGAGTATTGGCGCGCTAGATGTACTAGGGGCCTCCTGAGTGGGCAAGACTCGTGTAGACGAAGGAGGGAATGATGCAGTACCATGCTTACTCCCCTCACTTGAGGAATCATCTTGGGCATCATTGTCATTGTCACATAAATCACATTTATTTAAATGAGAAGGAACTCTGGCTTCCCCACATTCAGAACACAGTCTATCTGGTAGTTCAGACATGTTAAACAGGCATAAACTTGATAACAAAGTACAAAAAACGTTTTAAAATAAAACCGTTACTGTCACTTTAAATTTTAAACTGAACACACTTTATTACTGCAATTGCGAAAAAATATGAAGGAATTGTTCAAAATTCACCAAAATTTCACCACAGTGTCTTAAAGCCTTAAAAGTATTGCACACCAAATTTGGAAGCTTTAACCCTTAAAATAACGGAACCGGAGCCGTCTTTAACTTTAACCCCTTTACAGTCCCTGGTATCTGCTTTGCTGAGACCCAACCAAGCCCAAAGGGGAATACGATACCAAATGACGCCTTCAGAAAGTCTTTTCTGTGTATCAGAGCTCCTCACACATGCGACTGCATGTCATGCCTCTCAAAAACAAGTGCGCAACACCGGCGCGAAAATGAGGCTCTGCCTATGATTTGGGAAAGCCCCTAAAGAGAAAGGTGTCTAAAAAAGTGCCTGCCGATATAATCTTATCAAAATACCCAGATTAAATGATTCCTCAAGGCTAAATATGTGTTAATAATGAATCGATTTAGCCCAGAAAAAGTCTACAGTCTTAATAAGCCCTTGTGAAGCCCTTATTTACAATCTTAATAAACATGGCTTACCGGATTCCATAGGGAAAATGACAGCTTCCAGCATTACATCGTCTTGTTAGAATGTGTCATACCTCAAGCAGCAAGAGACTGCTCACTGTTCCCCCAACTGAAGTTAATTCCTCTCAACAGTCCTGTGTGGAACAGCCATGGATTTTAGTAACGGTTGCTAAAATCATTTTCCTCATACAAACAGAAATCTTCATCTCTTTTCTGTTTCTGAGTAAATAGTACATACCAGCACTATTTTAAAATAACAAACTCTTGATTGAATAATAAAAACTACAGTTAAACACTAAAAAACTCTAAGCCATCTCCGTGGAGATGTTGCCTGTACAACGGCAAAGAGAATGACTGGGGTAGGCGGAGCCTAGGAGGGATCATGTGACCAGCTTTGCTGGGCTCTTTGCCATTTCCTGTTGGGGAAGAGAATATCCCACAAGTAAGGATGACGCCGTGGACCGGACACACCTATGTTGGAGAAACATAATTTATGTAAGAACTTACCTGATAAATTCATTTCTTTCATATTAGCAAGAGTCCATGAGCTAGTGACGTATGGGACACACATTCCCACCAGGAGGGGCAAAGTTTCCCAAACCTCAAAATGCCTATAAATACACCCCTCACCACACCCACAAATCAGTTTAACGAATAGCCAAGAAGTGGGGTGATAAGAAAAAAGTGCGAAAGCATAAAAAATAAGGAATTGGAATAATTGTGCTTTATACAAAAAAATCATAACCACCACAAAAAAGGGTGGGCCTCATGGACTCTTGCTAATATGAAAGAAATTAATTTATCAGGTAAGTTCTTACATAAATTATGTTTTCTTTCATGTAATTAGCAAGAGTCCATGAGCTAGTGACGTATGGGATAATGATTACCCAAGATGTGGATCTTTCCACGCAAGAGTCACTAGAGAGGGAGGGATAAAATAAAGACAGCCAATTCCGCTGAAAAATAATCCACACCCAAAATAAAGTTTAAATTTTATAATGAAAAAAACTGAAATTATAAGCAGAAGATTCAAACTGAAACAGCTGCCTGAAGTACTTTTCTACCAAAAACAGCTTCAGAAGAAGAAAACACATCAAAATGGTAGAATTTAGTAAAAGTATGCAAAGAAGACCAAGTTGCTGCTTTGCAAATCTGATCAACCGAAGCTTCATTCCTAAACGCCCAGGAAGTAGAAACTGACCTAGTAGAATGAGCTGTAATCCTTTGAGGCGGAGTTTTACCCGACTCAACATAAGCATGATGAATTAAAGATTTCAACCAAGATGCCAAAGAAATGGCAGAGGCCTTCTGACCTTTCCTAGAACCGGAAAAGATAACAAATAGACTAGAAGTCTTTCAGAAATTCTTAGTAGCTTCAACATAATATTTCAAAGCTCTAACTACATCCAAAGAATGCAATGATCTCTCCTTAGAATTCTTAGGATTAGGACACAATGAAGGAACCACAATTTCTCTACTAATGTTGTTAGAATTCACAACCTTAGGTAAAAATTTAAAAGAAGTTCGCAACACCGCCTTATCCTGATGAAAAATCAGAAAAGGAGACTCACAAGAAAGAGCAGATAATTCAGAAACTCGTCTGGCAGAAGAGATGGCCAAAAGGAACAAAACTTTCCAAGAAAGTAATTTGATGTCCAACGAATGCATAGGTTCAAACGGAGGAGCTTGAAGAGCCCCCAGAACCAAATTCAAACTCCAAGGAGGAGAAATTGACTTAATGACAGGTTTTATACGAACCAAAGCTCGTACAAAACAATGAATATCAGGAAGATTAGCAATCTTTCTGTGAAAAAGAACAGAAAGAGCAGAGATTTGTCCTTTCAAGGAACTTGCAGACAAACCTTTATCCAAACCATCCTGAAGAAACTGTAAAATTCTCGGAATTCTAAAAGCATGCCAGGAAAAATGATGAGAAAGACACCAAGAAATATAAGTCTTCCAGACTCTATAATATATCTCCCTAGATACAGATTTACGAGCCTGTAACATAGTATTAATCACAGAGTCAGAGAAACCTCTTTGACTAAGAATCAAGCGTTCAATCTCCATACCTTTAAATTTAAGGATTTGAGATCCTGATGGAAAAAAGGACCTTGTGACAGAAGGTCTGGTCTTAACGGAAGAGTCCACGGTTGGCAAGAGGCCATCCGGACAAGATCCGCATACCAAAACCTGTGAGGCCATGCTGGAGCTACCAGCAGAACAAACGAGCATTCCTTCAGAATCTTGGAGATTACTCTTGGAAGAAGAACTAGAGGCGGAAAGATATAGGCAGGATGATACTTCCAAGGAAGTGACAATGCATCCACTGCTTCCGCTTGAGGATCCCTGGATCTGGACAGATACCTGGGAAGTTTCTTGTTTAGATGAGAGGCCATCAGATCTATTTCTGGAAGTCCCCACATTTGAACAATCTGAAGGAATACCTCTGGGTGAAGAGACCATTCGCCCGGATGTAACGTTTGGCGGCTGAGATAATCCGCTTCCCAATTGTCTATACCTGGGATATGAACCGCAGAAACTAGACAGGAGCTGGATTCCGCCCATACCAGAATTCAAGATACTTCCTTCATAGCCAGAGGACTGTGAGTCCCTCCTTGATGATTGATGTATGCCACAGTTGTGACATTGTCTGTCTGAAAACAAATGAACGATTCTCTCTTTAGAAGAGGCCATGACTGAAGAGCTCTGAAAATTGCACGGAGTTCCAAAATATTGATCGGTAATCTCACCTCCTGAGATTCCCAAACCCCTTGTGCTGTCAGAGACCCACAAACAGCTCCCCAACCTGTCAGACTTGCATCTGTTGAAATTACAGTCCAGGTCGGAAGAACAAAAGAAGCCCCCTGAACTAAACGATGGTGATCTGTCCACCACATCAGAGAGTGTCGTACAATCGGTGTTAAAGATATTAATTGAGATATCTTTGTGTAATCCCTGCACCACTGGTTCAGCATACAGAGCTGAAGAGGTCGCATGTGAAAACGAGCAAAGGGGATCGCGTCCGATGCTGCAGTCATAAGACCTAGAATTTCCATGCATAAAGCTACCGAAGGGAATGATTGTGACTGAATGTTTCGACAAGCTGATATCAACTTTAGACGTCTCTTGTCTGTCAAAGACAGAGTCATGGACACTGAATCTATCTGGAAACCCAAAAAGGTTACCCTTGTCTGAGGAATCAATTAACTTTTTGGTTAATTGATCCTCCAACCATGATCTTGAAGAAACACGTCGATTCGTATGAGATTCTGCTAAATGTGAAGACTGAGCAAGTACCAAGATATCGTCCAAATAAGGAAATACCACAATACCCTGTTCTCTGATTACAGACAGAAGGGCACCGAGAACCTTTGTAAAAATTCTTGGAGCTGTAGCTAGGCCAAACGGTAGAGCCACAAACTGGTAATGCTTGTCTAGGAAAGAATCTCAGAAACTGAAAGTGATCTGGATGAATCGGAATATGCAGATATGCATCCTGTAAATCTATTGTGGACATATAATGCTCTTGCTGAACAAAAGGCAGGATAGTCCTTACAGTTACCATTTTGAATGTTGGTATACTTACATAACGATTCAATATTTTTAGATCCAGAACTGGTCTGAAGGAATTCTCCTTCTTTGGTACAATGAAGAGATTTGAATAAAACCCCAGCCCCTGTTCCAGGACTGGAACTGGCATAATTACTCCAGCCAACTCTAGATCTGAAACACATTTCAGAAATGCTTGAGCCTTCGCTAGGTTTACTGGGACACGGGAAAGAAAAAATCTCTTTGCAGGAGGCCTTATCTTGAAGCCAATTTTGTACCCTTCTGAAACAATGTTCTGAATCCAGAGATTGTGAACGGAATTGAACCAAATTTCTTTGAAAAAACGTAATCTGCTCCCTACCAGCTGAGCTGGAATGAGGGCCGCACCTTCATGTGGACTTGGGAGCTGGCTTTGGTTTTCTAAAAGGCTTGGATTTATTCCAGACTGGAGATGGTTTCCAAACTGATACCGCTCCTGAGGATGAAGGATCAGGCTTTTGTTCCTTGTTGTGACGAAAGGAACGAAAACGATTATTAGACCTAAATTTACCTTTAGATTTTTTATTCTGTGGTAAAAAAGTTCCTTTCCCTCCAGTAACAGTTGAGATAATAGAATCCAACTGAGAACCAAATAATTTATTACCCTGGAAAGAAAGGGAAAGCAGAGTAGACTTAGAAGACATATCAGCATTCCAAGTTTTAAGCCATAAAGCTCTTCTAGCTAAAATAGCTAGAGACATATACCTGACATCAACTCTAATGATATCAAAGATGGCATCACAAATAAAATTATTAGCATGTTGTAGAAGAATAATAATGCTATGAGAATTATGATCTGTTACTTGTTGCGCTAAAGCTTCTAACCAAAAAGTTGAAGCTGCAGCAACATCCGCTAAAGATATAGCAGGTCTAAGAAGATTACCTGAACACAAGTAAGCTTTTCTTAGAAAGGATTCAATTTTCCTATCTAAAGGATCCTTAAAGGAAGTACCATCTGCCGTAGGAATAGTAGTACGCTTAGCAAGAGTAGAGACAGCCCCATCAACCTTAGGGATTTTGTCCCAAAATTCTAATCTGTCAGATGGCACAGGATATAATTGCTTAAAACGTTTAGAAGGAGTAAAAGAATTACCCAAATTATTCCATTCCCTGGAAATTACTTCAGAAATAGCACCAGGGACAGGAAACACTTCTGGAATAACTACAGGAGATTTAAAAACCGTATCTAAACGTTTAGATTTAGTATCAAGAGGACTAGAATCCTCAATTTTTAATGCAATTAGGACTTCTTTAAGTAAAGAACAAATAAATTCCATTTTAAATAAATATGAAGATTTATCAGCATCAACCTCTGAGACAGAATCCTCTGAATCAGAGGAACCAATATCAGTATCAGAATGATTATGTTCATTTAAAAATTCATCTGAAAAATGAGATGTTTTAAAAGACTTTTTAAGTTTACTAGAAGGAGGAACAACAGATATAGCCTTCTTAATGGATTTAGAAACAAAATCTCTTATGTTATCAGGAACACTCTGAGTATTAGATGTTGACGGAACAGCAACAGGTAATGTAACAGTACTAAAGGAAATATCTGCATTAGCAAGTTTGTCATGACAAACAGTACAAACAACAGCTGGAGGAACAGATACCAAAAGTTTACAGCAGATACACTTAGCTTTGGTAGCTCCAGCACCAGGCAGCGATTTTCCAGAAGTATCTTCTGACTCAGCTTCAACGTGGGACATCTTGCAATATGTAATAGAAAAAACAACATATAAAGCAAAATTGATCAAATTCCTTAAATGACAGTTTCAGGAATGGGAAAAAAATGCCAGTGAACAAGCTTCTAGCAACCAGAAGCACAAAATAATGAGACTTAAATAATGTGGAGACAATAGTTTACAGCAGATACACTTAGCTTTGGTAGCTCCAGCACCAGGCAGCGATTTTCCAGAAGTATCTTCTGACTCAGCTTCAACGTGGGACATCTTGCAATATGTAATAGAAAAAACAACATATAAAGCAAAATTGATCAAATTCCTTAAATGACAGTTTCAGGAATGGGAAAAAAATGCCAGTGAACAAGCTTCTAGCAACCAGAAGCACAAAATAATGAGACTTAAATAATGTGGAGACAATAGTGACGCCACATCCGGAACGCCGACACCTTTGGCGCAAAAAAACCGTCAAAAATGACGCAACTTCCGGCGACACGTATGACGGCGGAAACAGAAAAAAAAAATTTTGCGCCAAGAATGACTCAATAAAATGAAGCATTTTCAGCCCCCGCGAGCCTAACAGCCCACAGGGAAAAGTCAAATTTTTAAGGTAAGAAGAAATGATTTATTCATATGCATTATCCCAAATATGAAACTGACTGTCTGAAATAAGGAACGTTGAACATCCTGAGTCAAGGCAAATAAATGTTTGAATACATATATTTAGAACTTTATATAAAAGTGCCCAACCATAGCTTAGAGTGTCACAGAAAATAAGACTTACTTACCCCAGGACACTCATCTACGTGTAGTAGAATGCCAAACCAGTACTGAAACGTGAATCAGTAGAGGAAATGGTATATATATGAGCATATCGTCTATCTGAAAAGGGAGGTAAGAGATGAATCTCTACGACCGATAACAGAGAACCTATGAAATAGACCCCGTAGAAGGAGATCACTGCATTCAAATAGGCAATACTCTCCTCACATCCCTCTGACATTCACTGCACGCTGAGAGGAAAACCGGGCTCCAACCTGCTGCGGAGCGCATATCAACGTAGAATCTAGCACAAACTTACTTCACCACCTCCATAGGAGGCAAAGTTTGTAAAACTGATTTGTGGGTGTGGTGAGGGGTGTATTTATAGGCATTTTGAGGTTTGGGAAACTTTGCCCCTCCTGGTGGGAATGTGTGTCCCATACGTCACTAGCTCATGGACTCTTGCTAATTACATGAAAGAAATTGGTGATAGATGTAAATTTGAAAGTTGTTTAAAATTACATGTCCTATCTGAATAGGTTTTTTTTGGTCTAGACTGTCCCTTTAACTTTTAAACATTTATTTACATGCTAAGATACTTTTGCCCAACATACCTTAAAGGGACATTATACACTCATTTTTTCTTTGCATAAATGTTTTGTAGATAATCTATTTATATAGCCCATAAAGTTTTTTTTTTAAATTAATGTATAGTTTTGCTTATTTTTAAATAACATTGCTCTGATTTTCAGACTCCTAACCAAGCCCCAAAGTTTTATGTGAATACGCTCGACTACCTACTCCAGCTTGCTCCTGTTTGTGTAAAGGGTCTTTTCATATGCAAAAGAAGGGGGAGGGGGGGAGTGTCTTATTTGCCACTTGCAGTGGGCTTTCCAGCTACCTTTTCAACAGAGCCAAACTGACAGCTTCTAAGTAAGTTTTTAAACAGTTTTATACTGGATTTTTATTTCAGTATCTGTGCATATTATTCTTTATAGTAGTGTCTATTACATGCAGTTATATGAAAATGAGTGTATACTGTCCCTTTAAAGCATAAATAAATGTCCACTGGATTTTACTGCTAAAGCTTCTCAGTTATCCGTCTTGATAACAGAGAATCAATGCTGCTGGAATGCTAACTACAGGCAAGAGGCAAAGAACCAATAGTTTTTGTGGAATGTGAATCCCTGAATTTTTTTCCTTCCGTTTGTAATTTTCCAATAAATTCTTAACTATGTAAATAGCCATTTGAGCTAAAATCTTTTTATTAAAACAAAAAGTTTAAAGACTGGTGCAAAAGACTATGCAATTATTAAGTGGAAATTAAGCCTCAATCCCCACTACCTGTGTTGATATATAAACCACACACATGGACTTACTGAAATGTATTTAATATCTCCAGCCAATTTTAGGTATATGTCTACAATACGAAAGTGATAAGTAATCATATAAATACACCTATACACAAACTGCAGTGATACATATACCAGGAAATATATGCTCTAATAAAGACGACATCAGCCTTGACAAAAGTCTGGGAAACCCTTTTGAGCCATTTGATTTAATCCCTACAAAATAAAGCAGTGTATGTTAACTTCTATTTAAAGTCATTAAGAAAATAAAAAAACGACACTTGGTTTAAGCCTACAAGCTTTATTTATATTTGGGTTTTGTTTTTACATATCACAATGCATTCCAAAGACTTGCTTCAGCACATTTCTGCAGCTGTATAATACTTCATGTTCTTGCAACACAAAAGTTGGACTTTTCCCCAAACATATTTGCAGTAATTAGTACCGACCCACAGAAAAAAAAAGTCATCAATAGTTCAAGTGACTGTAAATGTGTTTGCGCAAAACTAACTAATGTGAAACAACATAAGTTATACGTTTTTTTTGCATTCTTAAAACAGACACTAGTGTTTCTAGAAATAGGTTTTCGTTTAAGTGTATGTGCTATTGAGCTAGCAATTAGAATGTCAATTCACTAAAAAAAAAAAAGGTTTTAAAGCACTGTAAAGCACTGAAAGAGCTATGCTTTTTGAAAAACACTATAGATATTGGCAATTGATAAAACAGTAAAATCACAATAGAGCTACTATGATACCAAACAGAAGCAGATTTCTATCCTTCGCTTGCTGATATGGTCTTCTAGGGTCTATTCAGTGTTGGAGGGGTCAGAAATGCCTCAGGCAGTTTAGAACTGATGGCCATGCTACACTTAAGCAGGTCCTTACTCACAGATGTCGGCATCAAATCTCTATTCTTTGATCATACACAGTGCAGTAACTGAATATTATGATGCCCATGAAAGCGCAGCAGACTACCTCTGAAGCACAATATACAGCATGCTAAAAAATATTCTGTATTCAACGGTGCCTCACACAGAAGAAAAAAAACGATAAAATAGTTTCAAACCCATACATAGCAGCTTACAAATACTTAGAATGAGTCACGTGGCAGTAAAACAGGTTCTTTTTTTCCTTAAACACTGCGTTACTAAAAATAAAAAAAAAATCTGTGAAATTGCACTGCAATGTCAAGGCTAGTAGCGTCCCTGACCCACCCCTGTAAATTTAAATACACAGCGCTCAAATGCTGAGGCTCCTATTAATATCTGGGCAGACGTTGTTTAAGAAGATTTATTCCGTTTTGCGTTTCAGACCAGGAATTTTAGAAAGGACCCTAAAAAAAGAAAAAAAAAAAAAATTAGCTTCTATTAGTCCTGCACATTTGCAAACATCTAATGAAGAAGCCCCAACTACAGATCTTTCCCGCCACATAACATTACAATTTCATATACCCATTAGTTCCCTAGAATTTGGGAGGAGGGAAACTGAACAATTTGTGTTTTTACTAGCTGTATGGTGATGCAAATTAATTCTTGCTATAGTGATAACTGATAAAACAGGGAAAACTATTACATTTTAGTGTATAAAATCAACCAGCAGCTGTTTCTTATTGAATTGTATGTTTTGCAGAAGTGAACTGACAAAATGACCTTCATTCATTTGTATCTAGTCAGACAGAAGGTGAAAGACTGACCCAATGTTAACTATAGCAGATTGCATTCTGGGTCAGTGACACAGACTGCAAAGATTAGCAAATGGCAGTCCTCGCCGATCTTTGGATGTTAACGCACTATATGGCCAGTCACTCAAATGGATGGTTTTGACAAATAAATATTTTACAGTTAGAGACTGTACTCTTTTCTCTTTGCCCACTGCCCTGGACCCCCATGAAGGCAGTTGAATAATCATGGCTCCATGGTATAAGACCTGCATATAAGTATGTTTCTGTGGGTGGCTTTACCCTGTGGGCTTACATGGACAATTTAAGAAGGTTGGAGGTGATCTCTCATTATTACCGCAAATACCCTAATAGTCACTTTAATTAGCGATTGTCTCTCTATTTGTGTAATGTTACCAATTTATTCTATTTGTAGTTTTTGTTATGTACTCAAAAAAAGTTATAGGCGATCACTAGTGCAGTTTTACATGATGTACATATTCTAAGTGACTCTGTATAATAGTGAACCTATGATAAAGGCCTGAGCGCTATTATAGATACATACATAGGAGATTCTTTTGCTTAGCTGCACATCCTTATTGATTGGATACATTTCCCATTACCCCATACATGCCAAACTTCACTCTTTATTTGAGTGCAAGTCTTAGCTGAGCTTCAGTGCTCAATGAGAATATATACAATCAGAACATATGCTATCATTGTACATATACACCTAGTTTACATATTTGCTCCTCACTGTTACTTCGCTATCAGCAGACGAGATGGTGAAGAGCAATCTGCTTATTTTAAGAAAGCTCATTTTAGGTGTATAATTCTCACAGGATGTAAATGGATATATTAAAAAACACAATTTATGCTTACCTGATAAATTTATTTCTCTTGTGGTGTATCCAGTCCACGGATCATCCATTACTTGTGGGATATTCTCATTCCCAACAGGAAGTTGCAAGAGGACACCCACAGCAGAGCTGTAATATAGCTCCTCCCCTAACTGTCATAGCCAGTCATTCGACCGAAAACAAGCCGAGAAAGGAGGAACCATAGCGTGTAGTGGTTACTGTAGTTTAAATTTAAAAATTACCTGCCTTAAAATGACAGGGCGGGCCGTGGACTGGATACACCACAAGAGAAATAAATTTATCAGGTAAGCATAAATTGTGTTTTCTCTTGTAAGGTGTATCCAGTCCACGGATCATCCATTACTTGTGGGATACCAATACCAAAGCTAAAGTACACGGATGAAGGGAGGGACAAGGCAGGAACCACTGCCTGTAAAACCTCTCCCCCAAATATAGCCTCCGAAGAAGCAAAAGTATCAAATTTGTAAAATTTTGAAAAAGTATGAAGCGAAGACCAAGTCGCCGCCTTGCAAATCTGTTCAACAGAAGCCTCATTTTTAAAGGCCCAAGTGGAAGCCACAGCTCTAGTGGAATGAGCTGTAATCCTTTCAGGAGGCTGCTGTCCAGCAGTCTCATAGGCTAAGCGGATTAAGCTTCTTAGCCAAAAAGAAAAAGAGGTTGCCAAAGCCTTTTGACCTCTCCTCTGTCCAGAGTAGACAACAAACAAAGCAGATGTTTGACGAAAATCTTTAGTAGCTTGTAAGTAAAACTTTAAAGCACAGACCACATCCAGATTGTGTAACACAAGGATGGAACCACAATCTCTTGATTGATATTCTTGTTAGATACCAGAAAAATCAGATAAGGAGAATCACATTGTAAGGCAGATAGCTCAGAGACTCTACGAGCCGAGGAAATAGCTACCAAAAAAAAAAGAAAAAAAAAAGAATTTTCCAAGATAAAAGTTTGATATCTATGGAATGAAGAGGTTCAAACGGAACTCCTTGAAGAACCTTAAGAACCAAGTTTAAGCTCCATGGTGGAGCAACAGGTTTAAACACAGGCTTGATTCAAACTAAAGCCTGACAAAATGCCTGAACGTCTGGAACATCTGCCAGACGCTAGTGCAAAAGAATAGACAGAGCAAAAATCTGTCCCTTTAAGAAACTAGCTGACAATCCTTTTTCCAAACCTTCTTGGAGAAAAGATAAAATCCTAGGAATCCTGACCTTACTCCATGAGTAAAACTTGGATTCACACCAATAAAGATATCTACGCCATACCTTATGGTAAAATTTCCTGGTGACAGGCTTTCGTGCCTGTATTAAGGTATCAATAACTGACTCAGAGAAGCCACGCTTTGATAAAATCAAGCATTCAATCTCCAGGCAGTCAGCCTCAGAGAAATTAGATTTGGATGGTTGAAAGGACCCTGAAGTAGAAGGTCCTGTCTCAGAGGCAGAGACCATGGTGGAAAGGATGACATGTCCACTAGATCTGCATACCAGGTCCTGCGTGGCCACGCAGGTGCTATCAGAATCACCGATGCTCTCTCCTGCTTGATCTTGGCAATCAGTCGAGGGAGCAGAGGAAACGGTGGAAACACATAAGCCAGGTTGAAAGACCAGGGCGCTGCTAGAGTATCTATCAGTGTCGCCTTGGGATCCCTGGACCTGGATCCGTAACACGGAAGCTTGGCGTTCTGGCGAGACGCCATTAGATCCAGTTCTGGTTTGCCCCAACGGAGAATCAGTTGTGCAAATACCTCCGGATGGAGTTCCCACTCTCCCGGATGAAAAGTCTGATGACTTAGAAAATCCGCCTCCCAGTGCTCTACACCTGGGATATGGATAGCTGATAGGTGGCAAGAGTGAATCTCTGCCCAGTGAATTATTTTTGAAACTTCTAACATATCTAGGGAACTTCTTGTTCCCCCTCGATGGTTGATGTAAGCTATAGTCGTGATGTTGACCGACTGAAATCTGATGTACCTCAGAGTTGCTAACTGAGGCCAAACCTGAAGAGCCTTGAATATCGCTCTTAGTTCCAGAATATTTATTGGAAGGAGAGACTCCTCCTGAGTCCACGATCCCTGAGCCTTCAGGGAGTTCCAGACTGCACCCCAACCTAGAAGGCTGGCATTTGTTGTTACAATAGTCCAATCTGGCCTGCGAAGGTCATATCTTTGGACAGATGGACCCGAGATAGCCACCAGGGAAGAGGATCCCTGGTCTCTTGGTCCAGATTCAGTTGAGGGGCCAAATCTGTGTAATCCCCGCTCCACTGACTGAGCCTGCAAAGTTGCAGCGGTCTGAGATGTAAGCGTGCAAACGGCACTATGTCCATTGCCGCTACCATTAAGCCGATTACTTCCATACACTGAGCCACCGAAGGGCGCGGAATGGAATGAAGAACCCGACAGGAATTTAGAAGCTTTGATAACCTGGACTCCGTCAAGGTAAATTTTCATTTCTACAGAATCTATCAGAGTCCCTAGAAAGGAAACTCTTGTGAGTGGGGATAGAGAACACTTTTCCTCGTTCACTTTCCACCCATGCGACCTCAGAAATGCCAGTACTACGTCCGTATGAGACTTGGCAATTTGGAAGTTTGACGCCTGTATAAGGATGTCGTCTAAATAAGGGGCTACTGCTATGCCCTGCGGCCTTAGGACCGCCGAAAGCGACCCTAGAACCTTAAAGATTCTAGGGGCTGTAGCTAATCCAAAGGGAAGAGCTACAACTGGTAATGCCTGTCTTGAAAGGCAAACCTGAGAAACCGATGATGATCTTTGTGTATCGGAATGTGAAGATAAGCATCCTTTAGATCCACTGTAGTCCTATATTGACCCTCCTGGATCAGTGGTAGGATGGTACGAATAGTTTCCATCTTGAACGACGGAACTTTGAGGAATTTGTTTAAGATCTTTAGATCCAAAATCGGTTTGAAGGTTCCATCTTTTTTGGGAACCACAAACAGATTTGAGTAAAAACCCTGTTCCTGTTCCTCCTTTGGAACTGGATGGATCACTCCCATAACTAGGAGGTCTCGTACACAGTGTAAGAATGCCTCACTCTTTATCTGGTTTGCAGATAATTGTGAAAGGTGAAATCTCCCTTTTGGGGGGGAAGCTTTGAAGTCCAGAAGATATCCCTGGGATATAATTTCCAACGCCCAGGGATCCTGAACATCTCTTGCCCACGCCTGGGTGAAGAGTGAAAGTCTGCCCCCTACTAGATCCGTTACCGGATAGGGGGTCGTTCCTTCATGCTGTCTTAGAGGCAGCAGCAGGCTTTTTGACCTGCTTACCTTTTTTCCAGGTCTGGTTTGGTCTCCAGACCGTCTTGGATTGAGCAAAAGTTCCCTCTTGTTTATTATTAGAGGAAGTTGATGCCGCACCTGCCTTGAAGTTTCGAAAGGCACGAAAATTAGACTGTTTGGCCCTAGATTTGGACCTGTCCTGAGGAAGGGCACAACCTTATCCTCCCGTGATATCAGCAATAATCTCCTTTAAACCAGGCCCGAATAGGGTCTGCCCCTTGAAGGGAATGTTAAGTAGCTTAGATTTTAAAGTCACGTCAGCTGACAATGATTTAAGCCATAGCGCTCTGCGCGCCTGTATAGCAAAACCAGAATTCTTAGCCGTTAGTTTATTCAAATGAACAATGGCATCAGAAATAAAATAATTGGCTAGCTTAAGTGCTCTAAGTTTGCCAAGTATGTCATCCAATGGAGTCTCTACCTGTAAAGCCTCTTCCAGAGACTCAAACCAGTACGCCACAGCAGCAGTGACAAGGGCAATGCATGCAATGGGCTGTAGGATAAAACCTTGTTGAATAAATATTTTCTTAAGGTAACCTAATTTTTTATCCATTGGCTCTAAAAAAGCACAACTGTCCTCGACAGGGATAGTAGTACGCTTTGCTAGAGTAGAAACTGCTCCCTCCACCTTAGAGACTGTCTGCCATAAGTCCCGTGTGGTGGCGTCTATTGGAAAACATTTTTCTAAAAATAGGAGGGGAAGAGAACGGCACACCTGGTCTATCCCATTCCTTATTAATAATTTCTGTAAACCTTTTAGGTATTGGAAAAGCATCAGTACACACCGGCACTGCAAAGCATTTATCCAGTCTACAAAATTTCTCTGGCACTGCAATGGTATCACAGTCATTCAGAGCAGCTAAAACCTCCCTAAGTAACACGCGGAGGTGTTCAAGCTTAAATTTAAATGTAGAAATATTAGAATCAGGTATCTTTCCTGAGTCATTAACATCACCCACTGACTGAAGCTCTCCTTCCTCAGCTTCTGCATATTGTGAGGCAGTATCAGACATGGTTCTTAAAGCATTTTGTCTCACCCCAGAGCTATCTCGCTAACCTCTAAGTTCAGGTAGTCTGGCTAATACCGCTGACAGTGTATTATCCATGACTGCCGCCATGTCTTGTAAAGTAATCGCTATGGGCGCCCTAGGTGTACTTGGCGCCATTTGAGCGGGAGTCCCTTGGGCGGGAGTCAAAGGGTCTGACACGTGGGGAGAGTTAGTCGGCATAACTTTCCCCTCGTCAGATTCCTCTGGTGATAATTTTTTTAAAAACAGAATATGATCTTTATGGCATAAAATGAAATCAGTACATTTGGTACACATTCTAAGAGGGGGTTCCACCATGGCTTTTAAACATAATGAACAAGGAGTTTTTTCTATGTCAGACATGTTTATACAGACTAGCAATGAGACTAGCAAGCTTGGAAAACACTTTAAATCAAGTTAACAAGCAAATATAAAAAACGGTACTGTGCCTTTAAGAGAAACAAATTTTGTCAGAATTTGAAAAACAGTGAAAAAATGCAGTAAATCAAACGAAATTTTTACAGTGTATGTAATAGGCTAGCAGAGCATTGCATCCACTTGCAAATGGATGATTAACCCCTTAGTTCAAAAAACGGATCAAAAAAACGAAATAGACTTTTTTTTTTTTTTTTTACAGTCACAACCAACTGCCACAGCAAGCTGTGGTCCTACCTTCCCCAATAAACGACTTTGGAAAGCCTTTGAGCCCTTTAGAGATGTCCTATAGCATACAGGGGGCTCCTGAGGGAAGCTGGATGTCACAGTTTGTAATTTTAACTGCACCAACTGTAACTTTTATACTATAACAGTGGAAAGCCTCAGTAAAACCGTTTCTAGTCAAAATTTAAGCCAGCCATGTGGAAAAAACTAGGCCCCAATAAAGTTTTATCACCAATGCATATATAAAAACGATTAAACATGCCAGCAAACGTTTATATTGCAATATCATAAGGGTATTACCCCTGGGAGTAAGCATAATACCAGTCATTAAATCACTGTATTCAGGCTTAACTTACATTAATCCGGTATCAGCAGCATTTTCTAGTGTTTTCCATCTCTAGAAAAAATTATAACTGCACATACCTGATAGCAAAATAAACTGCACGCCATTCTCTCGCTGAAGTTACCTCATCTGTGTAATCCCCTCAGACATATGTGAGAATAGCAATGGATCTTAGTTACAACCTGCTAAGATCATAGAAACCTCAGGCAGATTCTTCTTCTATTTACTGCCTGAGATAAAACAGCACAACTCCGGTACTATTTAAAAATAACAAACTTTTGATTGAAGAAAATAAACTAACTATATTTAACCACTCTCTCCTACAACATCCTAGCTTGTTGAGAGTTGCAAGAGAATGACTGGCTATGACAGTTAGGGGAGGAGCTATATTACAGCTCTGCTGTGGGTGTCCTCTTGCAACTTCCTGTTGGGAATGAGAATATCCCACAAGTAATGGATGATCCGTGGACTGGATACACCTTACAAGAGAAATTAGCTCTCAGGATGTTTTAACTCAATGCCCTTGATGTATATTCATGATTTGTCACTCACAAGCTAACAGAATTCACGTTTACAACGGTCCCTGCAGGTCTCCCATTATATTCCATATGGAAGATGTATTTTGACATGGCTTACTTTATTTAGCATAAAACACATCTAACTTTGAGTATACACATTTAACCTGTTGAGTGCTAACGACGGCTCTGAGCCGTCTCAAATTATCTCACTTAGGTACTACCACCTTGAGGGAGATCTGGAGGCTTCCACCCGCTTCTACCCCCGCGATCGGGCCTGTATAATGACAGGCATCGCTAGGGCTTCACGTTTTGCGTGGTGACGTCACGCGCAATGACGTCACCGCGCAACTTTATTTAAAATGGACAATGCAAAGTATAGGGAAAGGGGGCATGCTACTTAGAAGCCTGTATCTCAGGCATCTAAGCAGCTACAGACCCCCAAGACCCATCGTTGGAAAGATAATCGCCTATCCTTCCCAATGGTATAGGTCTTGGGGATCTGTAAAAAAAAAAAAAAGTTAAAAAATATTTTATATAAAAACATTAAAAAAAAATCAGCTTAGCACCCAGGTGGGAAAGTGCTTAGCACTCAAAGGGTTAAGTCATCATGTTTTATTACATAACAGATAATACTGTACCGAGCTGCATGCTTCTCTTATTGTGTGTTTATGTAACATTTTGTAATTTGTCTGCACTGTTTTGTTAATGGCAAACCTCAATAAAAAAAAAAAAAAAAAAAAAAAAGAAAAAAAAAAAAAAGGGTTTTAATTTGTAACAATTTTAGTTTTTCCCCTCTAATATTCATGTACAAGTGGGGTTAGTGGCAAAAGCTACCAATATAGTGCAGTCTGCAAGAGTTTCTTTATATATAAATGTGGCTAATGATAAAGGAAACCCACTGAATTGTTACATCTAGATGAATAAACACTGAAATCACATAATAGTTGCATTACACAACTGTAAAGCTGTTTGTTGCAATGAGGTAAGAGTAAAATACATGGTCACTGATTTAGTGTGCGCTAATAAGAACAATAACATTACATAAAATACTTACAAATCCGTTGTATCTTTAACATTCTTGTTTACAAGACTTAGGTAGCGATCAATCTGAGTCTGTGAATGAGAAAAACAAAATGATTCTGTATTTGTTGATTTTATATAACAGCTATGTTACACGGTTTCAATAACAGGTGTTTGTTGAAACAGCTTGTACACATTGGTATTTTACGATCGGTTACAGTGCAAACCTGCAAGTACAAAATTGTTGTGTGTGTTGGGAGGGGGGGGGGGGCTATGGATCTAATTTTTGTGCATATTAACTTTTGAGCAGTACTTCATTATTCAGACATTGTAGCGCAGAATATCCCACAGTGCATGTACAAGGTTGTACCAGTGAGTGTTCTACATAGTAATAGTTGTGTTTTCTTAAAATTGTGTAACTCAGTTTAAGGTGCCATTGCCTAATTAATTTGTTAACTTCCCACATTTTGTAATATCAAACCAAAGTAAGATCTAAGATACGAAAGTATTCCCTGTATATCCACAAGTAAATACAAAGCTATCAAAAAAGTCATACCAGAAAATGCAAACGTACTTACCTGATGTCTTTCATAAATTACTGGAATACTGAATAAGGAAATGAGTGCTAAAAAAGAAACAGAAAAATAATTAAAATGAATTTCTTTTGTTATGCTATGAAGATATACATATGCTACAGCTTGACAAATGTGTATAAAACTGAGAAATAAGGAACTAGACAGAAAACTGGGTAACTAAGGAAGCCTTTTCCAGGTTTTGCTTATACATACACTAATATCTACTTATATTTATCTTCTCCACCACTAGGAGGCGGCAAAGATTCAAAAAAACATCAAGAGCTCTATAAAACCCCTCCAACCTCACACATACCTTAGTCTAAAGAACAGCCAAGCAAAGTGAGGTAAGGAAAATAAAAAAATAAAGAGTCTAAAAAGGAGCAGTGAAAAATGAAGGTGCTGTAGAAAAAAAAAAAAAACTAACCCCAAAAAACATAAGAGAGTGTGTGTGGGGGTAAGCATAAATTAGGTTTTTTCATACAGGTGGTGAGAGTCCACGATCCATTATTCCTTGAGTATACGAGTAATAACATAAAAGGGAAGATTTCCTCTGTGAAAAGAACAACTGGGCTAAATGAGGCTGCTCCTAGGTGGCAACTCGCTTCTCTTTGTATAAATCTGTATTATGACCCTGGGGAGGTCTCCCTAAGGGTGATGAGGTAAACCAGACGTGGACTCCTTGCCCAGTGTGCTTAGAGGAATATGGCTGCTTCTCACTGACGAGGCCCAAAAAAGGCTGAAACGATTGTCTGGGGTTGTCACATTTCTTGTTCAGAGGAGAATTGCCTGGTATTGTGGGACTGGGCTGACCTTACTCGGCTGGATCAGACTGATACACTTTAGGAAAGTTTTCCTCTGTGAAAAGCACTACTGCGCTGAGAGAGGCTTCTCCACGGTGGTAACTCGCCATAGAACAATTGAGGTGTTTGTTCCTGGTGAAGCACTTCTTTCTTTCTTTCTATGAATTAGTCTAAAAAGTACCTTCTTTCTTTGGAACAATGAAGATATTTAAATAAAATCCCATCCCATGTTCCTGTAGAGGAACTGGAACAATCACTCCCATGGCTTCAAATTCTGAGGCAAAGTTGAAAAAAACTTGAGCTTTTACAGGATTTCTTGAAACATTGAACAGAAAAAAAATAAATAAAACTTCCTCTGGGATGCCTTCTTCCGATTCCTATTCAATATCCCTGAGAAACTATATTCAGAACCCAGGGATCTGGAACAGAATGAAATCAAACCCACAGAAAAAGGCTAAATATGGACCCTACCAGAGCCTCTGGGTCGGGGGCCACACCATCATGCAGTTTTGGTATTAGGGATAGATTTCAAACCCTGCTTAAACGTGTTACAGTTAAAACTAGTTCTCCAGACTGAAACAGATGTGTCTTGCTTTTGACCAGAATAATCTGGATTTAGATGTACCATATTAGCTGACCATAAGGCTCTCCTGACAAGGACTGACAAAAACATGCTATTGACAATCTTCATATCATCAAATACAGCATCACAAATAAAAGAAGAATTGTCACTCGAGGAAACTCAAAAGATTTGCACTAGCAGAGTTATCAGAATACTGCTCAGAAAGACTAAACAACCAGTAAGTAGAAGTAGCAGCTGGTCTGAGAATAAAAGTTTCATGTAAAAAAGGCCCTTCTATGAAAAAATAAAAAATATTATATATATATATATATATATATATATATATATATATATATATATATATATATATATATATATATATATATATATATATATAAAAAAATAAATGTAATATAACAAATAATTAAACTAGACTCAGACAAGAGGACCTGGAATTGGGCAGATTTATCATTGAGAAGAAGGCAAGGTTATCCTGGAGAAAACTTCTGTTCTGACAATGTTACCCAACTCTGAGGATTGGTTTTCCAGCAGGAGAATGCTCTATGCCACACAGCTAGTACATTCAAGGTGTGGATAGATGATCACCAGATCATGGACTGCCCAATCTCCAGACCTGAACCTCATTGAAAAAATCTAGATTATCATCAAGAGGAAGATGGATGGTCACAAGCTATCAATCAAAGCCGAGCTGCATGAAGTTTTACGCCAGGAGTGGCATAAAATCACCCAACAGTAATGTTAAAGAATGGTGGAAAGGATGCCAACAAGGGTTATTCCACCAAACTGATTTCTGAACTCTTTTTAAAGTGAATTTCAATTTTCAGCAATGAGTGCCCGGTTTTTAAAAATACTTTTAAAAACAGGGGCCCTTTCATTAATAAAAGTTTACATTGTACCGGATTTGAACAAATACCTTCTTCCTGCTGTACAAACACAGCAATGATTAAACCGGCTTTCTCCAATCACAGCCGGGAATCATGAGATGGACGCTCTGGGGGGGAAGCCATGATTGGAGAAAGCCTGTTTTGTAATTTCTGACATCAGTAGAGAGGAACGGAGGCTTGGATCGGCGATCCGGTTTTGGAGAATTAAAACAAATTTATGTTTACCAGATAAATTCCTTTTCTTTAAGGGACACTGAACACAAATTTTTCTTTCATGATTCAGATAGAGCATACAATTTTAAGCAACTTTCTAATTTACTCCTATTATCAATTTTTCTTCGTTCTCTTGCTATCTTTACTTGAAAAAGAAGACATCTAAGCTTTTTTTTGGATCAGAACTCTGAACAGCAATTTTTTATTGGTGGATGAATTTATCCACCAATACGCAAGGACACCCCAAGTTGTTCACCAAAAATGGGCCGGCATCTAAATTTAAATTCTTGCATTTCAAATAAAGATACCAAGAGAATAAAGAAAATTTGATAAAAGGAGTAAATAAGAAAGTTGCTTAAAATTGCATGCTGTATCTGAATCACGAAAGAAAAAAATTTGGGTTCAGTGTCCCTTTAAGGATAGGGAGGGTCCACGGCTTCATTCCTTACTGTTGGGAAATACAACACCTGGCCACCAGGAGGAGGCAAAGACACCCCAACCAAAGGGTTAAATATCCCTCCCACTTACCTCAGTCATTCTGCTGAGGGAACAAGGAAAAGAAGGAGAAACATTAGGGTATAAATGGTGCCAGAAGAATAAAATAAATAGGGAACCGCCCATAGACAAGAAAAAACGGGCGGGGCCGTGGACTCTCCCTATCCGGAAGGAAAGGAATTTATCTGGTAAGCATAAATTATGTTTCTTTCATGTAATTAGCAAGAGTCCATGAGCTAGTGACGTATGGGATATACATTCCTACCAGGAGGGGCAAAGTTTCCCAAACCTCAAAATGCCTATAAATACACCCCTCACCACACCCACAAATCAGTTTTACAAACTTTGCCTCCCATGGAGGTGGTGAAGTAAGTTTGTGCTAGATTCTTCGTTGATATGCGCTTCGCAGCAGGCTGGAGCCCGGTTTTCCTCTCAGTGTGCAGTGAATGTCAGAGGGATGTGAAGAGAGTATTGCCTGTTTGAATTCAATTATCTCCTTCTAAGGGGTCTATTTCATAGGTTCTCTGTTATCGGTCGTAGAGATTCATCTCTTACCTCCCTTTTCAGATCGACGATATACTCATATATACCATTACCTCTACTGATTCTCGTTTCAGTACTGGTTTGGCTTTCTACTACATGTAGATGAGTGTCCTGGAGTAAGTAAGTCTTATTTTTGTGACACTCTAAGCTATGGTTGGGCACTTTTATATAAAGTTCTAAATATATGTGTTTAAACATTTATTTGCCTTGATTCAGGATGTTCAACATTCCTTATTTCAGACAGTCAGTTTCATTATTTGGGATAATGCATATGAATAATCAATTTTTTTCTTACCTTAAAAATTTGACTTTTTTCCTGTGGGCTGTTAGGCTCGCGGGGGGTTAAAATGCTTCTTTTTATTGCGTCATTTTTGGCGCTGACTTTTTTGGCGCAAAAATTTTCTTTGTATTTCCGGCGTCATACTTGTCTCCGGAAGTTGCGTCATTTTTTTGACGTTTTTTTTTGCGCCAAAAATGTCGGCGTCACCGGATGTGGCGTCATTTTTGGCGCTTATAGCATTATTTAAGTCTCATTGTTTATTTGCTTCTGGCTGCTAGAAGCTTGATTCATTGGCATTTTTTCCCATTCCTGAAACGGTCATTTAAGGAATTTGATCAATTTTGCTTTATATGTTGTTTTTTCTATTACATATTGCAAGATGTCTCAGATTGACCCTGAATCAGAAGATACTTCTGGAAAATTGCTGCCTGATGCTGGATCCACCAAAGTTAAGTGTATTTGTTGTAAACTTGTGGTATCAGTTCCTCCGGCTGTTGTTTGTAATGAATGTCATGACAAACTTGTTAATGCAGATGATATTTCCTTTAGTAATGTTCCATTACCTGTTGCTGTTCCATCAACATCTAATATTCAGGGTGTTCCCGTTAACATAAGAGATTTTGTTTCTAAATCTATTAAGAAGGCTATGTCTGTTATTCCTCCTTCCAGTAAACGTAAAAGGTCTTTTAAAACTTCTCATTTTTCAGATGAGTTTTTAAATGAACATCATCATTCTGATTTTGATTCTTCTGGTTCAGAGGATTCTGTTTCAGAGGTTGATACTGATAAATCTTCATATTTATTTAAAATAGAATTTATTCGTTCTTTGCTTAAAGAAGTCTTAATTGCATTAGAAATAGAGGAATCTGGTCCTCTTGATACTAAATCTAAACGTTTGAATACGGTTTTTAAACCTCCTGTAGTTATTCCAGAGGTTTTTCCCGTCCCTGATGCTATTTCTGAAGTAATTTCCAGGGAATGGAACAATTTGGGTAATTCATTTACTCCTTCTAAACGGTTTAAGCAATTATATCCTGTACCATCTGACAGATTAGAGTTTTGGGACAAAATCCCTAAGGTTGATGGGGCTATCTCTACTCTTGCTAAACGTACTACAATTCCTACGGCAGATAGTACTTCCTTTAAGGATCCTTTAGATAGTAAAATTGAATCCTTTCTAAGAAAAGCTTACTTATGTTCAGGTAATCTTCTTAGACCTGCTATATCTTTGGCGGATGTTGCTGCAGCTTCAACTTTTTGGTTGGAAGCCTTAGCACAAGTAACAGATCATAATACTCATAGCATTGTTAATCTTCTTCAACATGCTAATAATTTTATTTGTGATGCCATCTTTGATATCATTAGGGTTGATGTCAGGTATATGTCTTTAGCTATTGTAGCTAGAAGAGCTTTATGGCTTAAAACTTGGAATGCTGATATGTCTTCTAAGTCAACTTTGCTTTCCCTTTCTTTCCAGGGTAATAAATTGTTTGGTTCACAGTTGGATTCTATTATTTCAACTGTTACTGGGGGGGGAAAGGAACTTTTTTACCACAGGATAAAAAAATCTAAAGGTAAATTTAGGTCTGCTAATCGTTTTCGTTCCTTTCGTCACAATAAGGAACAAAAGCCTGATCCTTCCCCTACAGGAGCAGTTTCAGTTTGGAAACCATCTACAGTCTGGAATAAATCCAAGCCACTTAGAAAGCCAAAGCCAGCTCCCAAGTCCACATGAAGATGCGGCCTTCATTCCAGCCCAGCTGGTAGGGGGCAGATTACGATTTTTCAAAGAAATTTGGATCAATTCGATTCAGAATATTGTTTCACAAGGGTACAGAATAGGCTTCAAGATAAGGCCTCCTGCAAGAAGATTTTTTCTTTCCCGTGTCCCAATAAATCCAGTAAAGGCTCAAGCATTTCTGAAATGTGTTTCAGATCTAGAGTTGGCTGGAGTAATTGTGCCAGTTCCAGTTTTGGAACAGGGGTTGGGGTTTTACTCAAATCTCTTCATTGTACCAAAGGAGGAGAATTCCTTCAGACCAGTTCTGGATTTAAAAATATTGAATCGTTATGTAAGGATACCAACATTCAAAATGGTAACTATAAGGACTATTCTGCCTTTTGTTCAGCAAGGTCATTATATGTCCACAATAGATTTACAAGATGCATATCTGCATATTCAGATTCATCCAGATCACTTTCAGTTTCTGAGATTCTCTTTTCTAGACAAGCATTACCAGTTTGTGGCTCTGCCGTTAGGCCTAGCAACAGCTCCAAGGATTTTTACAAAGGTTCTCGGTGCCCTTCTATCTGTAATCAGAGAACAGGGTATTGTGGCATTTCCTTATTTGGACGATATCTTGGTACTTGCTCAGTCTTTACATTTAGCAGAATCTCATACGAATCGACTTGTGTTGTTTCTTCGAGAACATGGTTGGAGGATCAATTTTCCAAAGAGTTCGTTGATTCCTCAGACAAGGGTAACCTTTTTAGGTTTCCAAATAGATTCAGTGTCCATGGTTCTGTCGCTGACGGACAAGAGACGTCTGAAATTGGTTTTAGCCTGTCGAAACCTTCAGTCTCAATCATTCCCTTCGGTAGCCTTATGCATGGAAATTCTAGGTCTTATGACTGCTGCATCGGACGCGATCCCCTTTGCTTGTTTTCACATGCGACCTCTTCAGCTCTGTATGCTGAACCAGTGGTGCAGGGATTATGCAAAGATATCACAACTAATATCTTTAAAACCGATTGTACGACACTATAGACCACCATCGTTTAGTTCAGGGGGCTTCTTTTGTTCTCCCGACCTGGACTGTGATCTCAACAGATGCAAGTCTGACAGGTTGGGGAGCTGTTTGGGGGTCTCTGACAGCACAAGGGGTTTGGGAATCTCAGGAGGCGAGATTACCAATCAACATTTTGGAACTCCGTGCGATTTTCAGAACTCTTCAGTCGTGGCCTCTTCTAAAGAGAGAATCGTTCATTTGTTTTCAGACGGACAATGTCACAACCGTGGCATATGTCAATCATCAAGGAGGGACTCACAGTCCTCTGGCTATGAAAGAAGTATCTCGAATACTTGTATGGGCGGAATCCAGCTCCTGTCCAATTTCTGCGGTTCATATCCCAGGTATAGACAATTGGGAAGCGGATTATCTCAGCCGTCAAACATTACATCAGGGCGAATGGTCTCTTCAACCAGAGGTATTTCGTCAGATTGTCCAAATGTGGGGACTTGCAGAAATAGATCTGATGGCCTCTCATCTAAACAAGAAACTTCCCAGGTATCTGTCCAGATCCAGGGATCCTCAGGCGGAGACAGTGGATGCATTGTCACTTCCTTGGAAGTATCATCCTGCCTATATCTTTCCGCCTCTAGTTCTTCTTCCAAGAGTGATTTCCAAGATTCTAAAGGAGCATTCGTTTGTTCTGCTGGTGGCTCCAGCATGGCCTCTCAGGTTTTGGTATGCGGATCTTGTCCGGATGGCTTCTTGCCAACCGTGGACTCTTCCGTTAAGGCCAGACCTTCTATCGCAAGGTCCTTTTTTCCATCAGGATCTCAAATCCTTAAATTTGAAGGTATGGAGATTGAACGCTTGATTCTCAGTCAGAGGTTTCTCTGACTCCGTAATTAATACTATGTTGCAGGCTCGTAAATCTGTATCTAGAAAGATATATTATCGAGTCTGGAAGGCTTACATTTCTTGGTGTTCTTATTTTTCTTGGCATTCTTTTAGAATTCCTAGAATTTTACAGTTTCTTCAGGATGGTTTGGATAAAGGTTTGTCTGCAAGTACCTTGAAAGGACAAATCTCTGCTCTTTCTGTTCTTTTTTCACAGAAAGATTGCTAATCTTCCTGATATTCATTGTTTTGTTCAGGGTCTGGTTCGTATAAAACCTGTCATTAAGTCAATTTCTCCTCCTTGGAGTTTGAATTTGGTTCTGGGGGCTCTTCAAGCTCCTCCATTTGAACCTATGCATTCGCTGGATATTAAATTACTTTCTTGGAAAGTTTTGTTTCTTTTAGCCATCTCTTCTGCTAGAAGAGTTTCTGAATTATCTGCTCTTTCTTGTGAGTCTCCTTTTCTGATTTTTCTTCAGGATAAGGCGGTGTTGCGTACTTCATTTAAATTTTTACTTAAGGTTGTGAATTCTAACATTAGTAGAGAAATTGTGGTTCCTTCATTGTGTCCTAATCCTAAGAACTCTAAGGAAAGATCTTTGCATTCTTTGGATGTAGTTAGAGCTTTGAAATATTATGTTGAAGCTACTAAAGATTTCCGAAAGACTTCTAGTCTATTTGTTATCTTTTCTGGTTCTAGGAAAGGTCAGAAGGCTTCTGCCATTTCTTTGGCATCTTGGTTAAAGTCTTTGATTCTTCATGCTTATGTGGAGTCGGGTAGAGCTCCGCCTCAAAGGATTACAGCTCATTCGACTAGGTCAGTCTCTACTTCCTGGGCATTTAGGAATGAAGCTTCGGTTGATCAGATTTGCAAAGCAGCAACTTGGTCTTCTTTGCATACTATTACTAAATTCTATCATTTTGATGTGTTTTCTTCTTCTGAAGCAGTCTTTGGCAGAAAAGTACTTCAGGCAGCTGTTTCAGTTTGATTCTTCTGCTTATAATTTCAGTTTTTTTCATTATATGATTTAAACTTTGTTTTGTGGTGTGGATTATTTTTCAGCGGAATTGGCTGTCTTTATTTTATCCCTCCCTCTCTAGTGACTCTTGCGTGGAAGATCCACATCTTGGGTATTCATTATCCCATACGTCACTAGCTCATGGACTCTTGCTAATTACATGAAAGAAAACATAATTTATGTAAGAACTTACCTGATAAATTCATTTCTTTCATATTAGCAAGAGTCCATGAGGCCCACCCTTTTTTGTGGTGGTTATGATTTTTTTGTATAAAGCACAATTATTCCAATTCCTTATTTTTTATGCTTTCGCACTTTTTTCTTATCACCCCACTTCTTGGCTATTCGTTAAACGGATTTGTGGGTGTGGTGAGGGGTGTATTTATAGGCATTTTGAGGTTTGGGAAACTTTGCCCCTCCTGGTAGGAATGTATTTCCCATAAGTCACTAGCTCATGGACTCTTGCTAATATGAAAGAAATGAATTTATCAGGTAAGTTCTTACATAAATTATGTTTTTCCTTCCTAAGATAGGGAGAGTCCACAGCTTCATTTCTTACTGTTGGGAAAACTATACCCAAGCTCCAGAGGACACTGAATGAATAACGGGAGGAAAAAAGGAGGAAGAGGCGGACCCAATTCTGAGGGAACACCAGCCTGCAAAACTTTTCTGACGAAAGCTGCTTCAGCCGAAGCAAAAACATCAAACTTGTAAAATTTTTAAAAAGTATGTAAGGAGGACCAGGTAGCCACCTTACAATCTGATCCATAGAGGCCTCATTCTTGAAGGCCCAAGAGGAAGCCACTGCTCTAGTGGAATGAGCCGTTATCCTTTAAGGAGGACGACGTCCCGCTGTCTAGAAAGCTAAGCGGATTACACTACTTAACCAAAAAGATAGGGAAGTTGAAGTAGCCTTCTGCCCCTTATGCTTCCCCGAATAGACAACAAAAAAGGAGGAAGATTGTCTAAACTCCTTAGTAGCCTGAAAATAGAACTTCAAGGCGCGAACCACATCCAAATTGTGAAGTAAGCGTTGCTTCAATGAAGGAGGATTAGGACACAAGGAAGGAACCACAATCTCCCGATTGATGTTGCGATCTGACACAACTTTAGGAAGAAAACCTAATTTAGTACGTAAAACTGCCTTATCTTCAGGAAAAATCAGATCTGGGTGAAAAAGGAGAACCTTCCAAAATAACAATTTAATGTCAACGGAATGCAGAGGCTCAAACGGAACCTGTTGCAAAACCAGAAGAACAAGATTTACGCTTCAAGGAGGAGCCCCAGATCTAAACACAGGTCTGATCCTAATCAGAGCCTTAAAGGACTGCACGTCTGGAAGCTCAGCCAGTCTCTTGTGCAATAAAACCAACAGGGCCGAAATCTGTCCCCTCAGGGAACTAGCAAGAAAGGCCCTTCTCCAGTCCATCCTGGAGAAAAGATAAGATCCTGGCAACCTTAACTCTGTGCCGTGTGGTAGATACGCAGAGTAACTGGTTTACAAGCTTGAATAAGAGTATCAATGACAGACTTAGCCAGAGAGGTTTCTCTGAGAGTAAGCGTTCAAGCTCCACGCAGTCAGTCAGCCTCAGAGAATCTAGATTTTGATTTACAAATGGACCTTGTATCAGCAGGTCTCTGCAACAAGGTAACTTCCACAGAGGAGATGAGGACATCCCCACTACATCCGCGAACCACGTCCATCGCAGCCACGATGGAGCAAGCAGGATTACGGATACCTGCTCCTGCTTGATGTGGGCCCCCACTCGAGGAAGAAGCGATAATGGAGGAAAAAGATATACAAGTTTGAACCTCCAGGGCACTGCTAGTGCATCTATTAGATCTGCTTGGGGATCCCTCGACCCATACCTGGGTAGCTTGGTATTGAGACTGGACGCCATGAGATCTATCTCAGGCGTCCCCCAATTGCTGCATATCTCTGCAAACACCTTGGGATGGAGAGACCATTCCCCTAGATGGAAGGATTGGCTGCTGAGAAAAATCTGCCTACAAGTTGTCCACAGCCGGAATGTGGATAGCTGACAGCGAACAGCTGTGGGCCTCTGCCCACTCCAGAATCTGAGATACTTCCTTCATCGCCAAGGAACTTCTCGTTCCCCCTGATGGTTGGTGTAAGCCACCAAGGTTATATTGTCTGATTGGAATCTGATAAACTGGGACAAACCCAGAAGTGGCCAAGACTTCAAGGCTTTGAAGATTGCCCGTAGTTCCAAAATATTGATCGTGAGGGAGGACTCCTCCTAACGTGACGAAAGGCAAAGAATGTCTGGGGTAATGAGGAAGTGGGAGGGATATTTAAGCCTTTGGCTGGGATGTCTTTGCCTCTTCCTGGTGGCCAGGTGTTGTATTTCCCAACAGTAAGGAATAAAGCTGTGGACTCTCCCTATCTTAGGAAGGAAAAGGTAAGTATTTCTACAAATCCGGTGCAATGTATACTTTCATCAATGAAAGTGCCCCTGTTTTTTTTTTTTTTTATTTTTTTTTTTTTTTTAAAGAGCTTTATTTAGTTCAAATGAGTATACACGTCATAAATTAAATGCACAAAACATACATCAAGAATGATACATTTGAAATGCATCTTCAGAGCTATTCATTAGTAAGGTCACAATTTTTTTAGCTCAATTTATATCTTATTAGAACTCAATTTCTAACATTGTAGACCTCTCTTGGGTCCTTGACAAGATCTTATATGAACAGTATTAGGCACTTATGTAGGTAAAGGGAAAACTGGGGGTAAGGGAAGCAAAAAATTATAATAATCCAAACAATGTAAAATAAAGATGTTAAGAAAGTCTCTGACCAGACCATACATCCACAAAACACGTTGACTGCAATTATAAAAGGCAATACATCTTGTTATAAAGATAGTAGGGAACTCAATTTGACTGATCCAACATTTTGAATTAATTGCAATGTGGCTTAAGGAGGGCACGTCACTGACTATGTATAGTGATTGTAACTTAGGGAGGAATAAGGTTAAAACATAAAGATATTCATGGTATGCCAGGGTGTATAGCAATGTAGAGGATATGACACACTATCAGCATCAATTGTTGTATCGTTGTCACTTAAAGGACATGGCGGTGTTGCTGCAATCCTGCTGTATACATTTATAGATCAAGTGAGTTGCTATTGAGTCCGTATAAACTGCTATGTTAGATTAGCTTAAACATTAATTCCGGTTCCATAAGCAGATAACTAACTGTATACCGGTATATGCCAGAGTGTTATGGGCATTGTTAACGTGCTGTGCATTAAGTTAAGTTTCTCTTAGAGTTAGCTCCCTCGTGGCCACGGCCGCTAGCCACTGAGGGGAAATACATATGATGTGAAACATGCTTCCAGCATTGATGTAATAAATAATAATTAGCCATGTTATGTCCGTGTCCACGAGCCAGCATAATAAACAATTCAAACTGTATGAAAATCTTATAAAACTAACATCAAAGAAAAATGAGGAACAAACCATACTAGAAGCAAGTTTGATAAATCAACTCGTAGCAACTTTGTCCAGTGGGAACATTAAGCTGTCCATAGGAAACAAAAGTAATCCAGTGGGGGAGGCATCTGCAGGCTACCCGACCCCTCTCCTCCAAGTGAGTCCAGCACTGTGCGAGCAAAGCACAGACCCATCTAAGGTATTAAAGTGATGTCGCCACCCCAGGTTTCTTAGGTATCTGGGTAAGTGCTGTGAGAAACACTCGATGGGAATCACTTGCATCTGGACAGGCCGGTCACCAACCCTGTGCAGGAACAGCACTTCCCCGCCATGCCGTGAGCCTCTCTCTGCCTTATATAACGTTACGCTCTCCCTCGAGGGCCCGGGCCCAAGACCCTTCAACGGAGGCGCAAACTGGGGGGTAGGCGATACAGCGCAGCTCCCGCGCTGCTTCTTGACATTATGCCGGTCCGGTAGGCTGGTGAAGTACTCTGTTGGCTGTTCAGTGGTTGTCTTGATGAGTTGCTCCATGACCGTGGGGGTACTTTGTGTTGATTGGGAGCTGTGCTGTATTTGTAAAGTGGTTAGATGCTGTAGAGGTATCATGTCCCTAGAGGATTCTGCTTCTGAAGGTTCTGTCAAGCTGGTAGGCACGAATTGTATTAGGTAATCATAAGGTGCCCCATCGATCATCTTTTGCAGAAGGCTATCAAGCTTACTGGGAAGCGTGATCAGTTGTTCTCGGTACTCTCCCGCCATGTCCGCCATATTGGGTGTCCTCTAGTTGCGGTAAGCCGAAAAGGTGTTTGCAGGGAGTCTCCTTTATGAAGATAGATGTAATACAATAGTTGAATGCACAGTCCAGTCAAGACCAATAACCTCGGTATTCACCGAGGGGGAAAGCGCCGCCTGTTGTGAGCCGCCGCTCCAGGCCCTTAACGTCCAATCCTGAGCTCAGGTGTCATGTATACTGCTGCCAAGTTGAAAGAGAGCTCTCTTTAGGTTTAATTATTATCGGCTATATAGATATAGTTGGTCAGCTGTACAGTGGTGCCTATAATCGGCGGATTTAGGGCTACTCGACCAGAGCTCCTGGAAATGCGACCGCACCGGATCGCTGCATGGACACGCCCCCCAAGTATTTTTAAAAACCTTGCACTCAATGTTGAAAATTTACATTCACTTTAAAACATTAGTATTGTGTTTCAAAAGTAATATGAACTGGTTTTCTTTGCAATATTCGATGTCTGAAAACACTGCATCTTTTGTTAGTTTGGAGTAGTTATTTTCTGCAAATAAATGCTCTAAACGATAATTTTTATTTGGAATTCGGGAGAAATGTCAGTTTATAGAATAAAACAAAAATGTTTATTTTACTCACATACCTTTAAATAGTAAAACCAGAGAAACTGATCATTTTGCAGTATCATCTTAAATTTTTCCAGAGCTGTATATATACACACACACACACACACACACAAATACATAGGGGTGGAAAAAACAATTTATGTAAGAACTTACCTGATAAATTAATTTATTTCATATTGGCAAGAGTCCATGATCTAGTGACGTATGGGATATACAATCCTACCAGGAGGGGCAAAGTTTCCCAAACCTCAAAATGCCTATAAATACACCACTCACCACACCCACAATTCAGTTTAACGAATAGTCAAGAAGTGGGGTGATAAAGAAAGGAGTAAAATCAAAGGAATTTAGAAATAATTGTGCTTTATGCAAAAAATCATAACCACCACAAAAAAGGGTGGGTCTCATGGACTCTTGCCAATATGAAAAGAAAATATGAATTTATCAGGTAAGTTCTTACATAAATTATGTTTTCTTTCATGTAATTGGCAAGAGTCTATGAGCTAGTGACGTATGGGATAGCAATACCCAAGATGTGGAACTCCACGCAAGAGTCACTAGAGAGGGAGGGATAAAAATAAAGACTTTTTTCTGAAAAAAATAATCCACAACCCAAAATATAAGTTCATTCTCATTAAATGAAAAACATAAGCAGAAGAATCGAACTGAAACAGCTGCCTGAAAAACTTTTCTACCAAAAACTGCTTCTGAAGAAGCGAATACATCAAAACAGTAGAATTTAGTAAATGTATGCAAAGAACAGGTTGCTGCTTTGCAAATCTGAACAACTGAAGCTTCAGTCTTCTGAACAACTGAAGCTTCAGTCTTAAAAGCCCACGAAGTGGAGACTAATCTAGCAGAATGAGCTGTAATTCTGAGGCGGGGCTTGACCCGACCCCAAATAAGCTGAATGAATCAAAAGCTTTAACCACGAAGCCAAGGAAAACAGCAGAAGCCTTCTGACCTTTCCTAGAACCAGAAAAGATAACAAATAGACTAGAAGTCTTCCTAAAATCTTTAGTAGCTTCAACATAATATTTCAAAGCTCTTACCACATCCAAAGAATGAAAGGATTTCTCCAAAGAATTCTTAGGATTAGTACACAAGGAAGGGACAACAATTTCTCTATCAATGTTGTTAGAATTCACAACCTTAGGTAAGAATTTCAATGAAATCCGCAAAACCGCCTTATCTTGATGAAAAATCAGAAAAGGAGATTCACAAGAAAGAGCAGATAATTCAGAAACTCTTCTAACAGAAGAGATGGCCAAAAGGAACAACACTTTCCAAGAAAGTAGTTTAATGTCCAAAAAATGCATAGGCTCAAATGGAGGAGCCTGTAAAGCCTTCAAAACCAAATTAAGACTCCAAGGAGGAGAAATTGATTTAATGACAGGCTTGATACAAACCAAAGCCTGTACAAAACAGAGAATATCAGGAAGCTTAGCAATCTTTCTGTGAAATAAGACAGAAAGAGCAGAGATTTGTCCCTTCAAGGAACTTGCAGACAAAACCTCTATCCAAACCATCCTGAAGAAACTGAAATTCCAGGAATTCTGAAAAAATGCCAAGCGAATTTATGAGAACACCATGAAAATAAGTCTACCAAACTCGATAATAAATCTTTCTAAAAACAGATTTACGAGCCTGTAACATACTATTAATCACGGAGTCAGAGAAACCTCTATGACTAAGCACTAGGCGTTTAATTTCCATACCTTCAAATTTAATGATTTGAAATCCTGATGGAAAAACGGACCTTGAGACAGAAAATCAGACCTTAATGGAAGAAGCCAAGGTTGGCAACTGGACATCAGAACAAGATCCGCATACCAAAACCTGTGAGGCCACGCTGGAGCTACCAGCAATAGAAACAACTGTTCCATGATGGTTTTGGATATCACTCTTGGAAGAACTAGAGGCGGGAAAATATAAGCAAAGCAGGAAAAATAGTGTTAAAATGTATGTCTAAGGTAGATGGAATACTGCTAACCTATAATAACGTCCTTTCCCAAAAAACTTTATATATAATAATTTTAATGAATTTTGGTTTAACCATGAAAATAGCTTTAACAATGCAGCAACCAGAAATCTATCTCCTACTGATGAGTTCCAAAAAGAACGAAACAGGTTTGTCTAGTGAGTGATTTCTGGTTTGCTGTAAAAATCTTGTTAAAAGGATTGCTGTGTCAAAACAGTATTTTGAAGCAAAAAAACTGAGAATTTGCATATTTAATTTGCATATTTTACCCACAATTCTCTTGTGCAATGGTATCATTGTATATTAAGAATTTCTGGGGAAAAGCAAGCGGGGATACTTGCCTAGGTGTGCTAATTCATGAGCAGTATTTCACTTTGCTCTCCTTGTAATCCAACCTGACAGATCGATTGGATCCCTGCCTAAGAAACAGCCACACTGAGCTCTAATGAACATATATATCAAACGTATCCAACAGAACAACAATTGATGAACATTAGGATATACTTGTTTAAGTTACTCAACCTCCCGGAAACAGCCTTAACAGCCCAATCTGACATTTGATTTTAGCACCAATAATGTGTTATAAGTACGCTTGTATCTATATGTGTTACTAATACAATTGGAACCTTATTCAAGAAAGGCTACACTTATTTGTTGCAATCAGCAATTGAACCGATTGTTTTTAGTGTTTAATATATTGAGCATTTCATTGTAAATTGTTCAGCATTTAATATATATAGTTCTTCCATTTGTTTTAGACACCGGTGTCATTAGTCATTTTAAACGTATTATTAACTTTGTATAGTTAACATATTATATAATTTAATAAATGTCATATGTTATACATTCATAACCTTAGTACTGTTCATCATAGTATTTTGCCTAAACCACTTCATTACGATTAATTCATACATCGTCAACACATTTTTAACCACGTAATAGCAATATAGCTTAGAAAGAGTAGACTCATCGAGTAGACTCATTGGGAATCAGCTTTCAGCCCCACCTAGGGAAAATATAAGCAGGTTGGTAGCACCAAGAAAGTGTCAACGCATCCACTGCTTCCGCCTGAAGATCCCTGGACAGGTACCTGGGAAGTTTCTTGTTTAGATGAGAAGCCATCAGATCTATTTCTGGAAGACCCCACATCTGAACAATCTAAAAAAAAAACAAAAAAAAAAAAACACATCTGGATGGAGAGACCACTCCCCCGGATGTAAAGTCTGACGGCTGAGATAATCCGCTTCCCAATTGTCTACACCTGGGATATGTATCACAGAAATTAGACAAGAGCTGGATTCCGCCAAATTTCCTTATATGGCAGTTCCAGGAATGGGAAAAAAATGTAAACAGCATAGCCCTCTGATAGAGAAAAAAAAAGGCAAGAGGCATATTGGAATGGGGTTTAAAATAATGAAACTATTTGGCTCCAAGTATGACGCACAGAGAAAAAATGTTGGCGCTAACATCCGGAAATGACACTCACGTCATTGAAGACGCAACCTTGTGAAAGGACTCGGCGTCGACAAAGACGCTGGAAATGACAAATTTGCATCATCGAACGTAACTTCGCGCCAAAAATGACGCAATATAGTTTGGCATTTTGCGCCCACGCGAGCCTAAATCTGCCCGCAAATTTAAAATGACAGTCAATAGAAAAAAAGACTATACCACAGGTAAGAAATACATTTTCCTAAAAATGCATTTCCCAGATATGAAACGGACAGTCTGCAAAAGGAAATATACTGAAACCTGAATCATGGCAAATATAAGTACAATACATATATTTAGAACTTTATATAAATACATAAAGTGCCAAACCATAGCTGAGAGTGTCTTAAGTAATGAAAGCATACTTACCAAAAGACACCCATCCACATATAGCAGATAGCCAAACCAGTACTAAAACAGTTATCAGTAGAGGTAATGGTATATGAGAGTATATTGTCGATCTGAAAAGGGAGGTAGGAGATGAATCTCTACGACTGATAACAGAGAACCTATGAAACCTATCTCCCGTGAGGAAAACCATTGCATTCAATAGGTGATACTCCCTTCACATCACTCTGACATTCACTGTACTCTGAGAGGAATCGGGCTTTAAAATGCTGAGAAGCACATATCAACGTAGAAATCTTAGCACAAACTTACTTCACCACCTCCATAGGAGGCAAAGTTTGTAAAACTGAATTGTGGGTATGGTGAGGGGTGTATTTATAGGCATTTTGAGGTTTGGGAAACTTTGCCCCTCCTGGTAGGATTGTATATCCCATACATCACTAGCTCCTGGACTCTTGCCAATTACATGAAAAAAATATTACTATAGTTTATTAGTCAGAGGTTAACAGTTACTAGCCAGAGGGGAAAAGTTACTAGTCTGGTCGGTGTAAAAAATAGGAAGAAAAAAGTCAACATTCTTACTGTAAACTTATAGCACTTATTTTTTAAGCAGAGATGTGATGTAGGTTCTTTATAGTTAAAATATGAAGCCCATGGGCCTGTTTAACACTGTTCTTAAGAATTGTTCAGGAAGGAAACAAAAACACAATTTATGCTTACCTGATAAATTTATTTCTCTTGTGGTGTATCCAGTCCACGGATCATCCATTACTTGTGGGATATTCTCATTCCCAACAGGAAGTTGCAAGAGGACACCCACAGCAGAGCTGTTATATAGCTCCTCCCCTAACTGCCATATCCAGTCATTCGACCGAAAACACGCAGAGAAAGGAGAAACCATAGGGTGCAGTGGTGACTGTAGTTTAAATGAAAAAATTACCTGCCTTGAAATGACAGGGCGGGCCGTGGACTGGATACACCACAAGAGAAATAAATTTATCAGGTAAGCATAAATTGTGTTTTCTATTGTAAGGTGTATCCAGTCCACGGATCATCCATTACTTGTGGGATACCAATACCAAAGCTAAAGTACACGGATGAAGGGAGGGACAAGGCAGGTACTTAAACGGAAGGTACCACTGCCTGTAAAACCTCTCTCCCAAAAATAGCCTCCGAAGAAGCAAAAGTATCAAATTTGTAGAATTTTGAAAAAGTATGAAGCGAAGACCAAGTCGCCGCCTTGCAAATCTGTTCAACAGAAGCCTCATTTTTAAAGGCCCAAGTGGAAGCCACAGCTCTAGTAGAATGAGCTGTAATCCTTTCAGGAGGCTGCTGGCCAGCAGTCTCATAGGCTAAGTGGATTATGCTTCTTAGCCAAAAAGAAAGAGGTTGCCGAAGCCTTTTGACCTCTCCTCTGTCCAGAGTAGACAACAAACAAAGCAAATGTTTGACAAAAATCTTTAGTAGCTTGTAAGTAAAACTTTAAAGCACGGACCACGTCCAGATTGTGTAATAGACGTTCCTTCTTTGAAGAAGGATTAGGACACAAGGATGGAACAACAATCTCTTGATTGATATTCTTGTTAGATACCACCTTAGGTAAAAACCCAGGTTTGGTACGCAGGACTACCTTATCCGTATGGAAGATCAGATAAGGAGAATCGCATTGTAAAGTAGATAACTCGGAGACTCTACGAGCCGAAGAAATAGCTACCAAAAACAGAACTTTCCAAGATAAAAGTTTGATATCTATGGAATGAAGAGGTTCAAACGGAACTCCTTGAAGAACCTTAAGAACCAAATTTAAGCTCCATGGGGGAGCAACAGGTTTAAACACAGGCTTGATTCTAACCAAAGCTTGACAAAATGCCTGAACGTCTGGAACATCTGCCAGACGCTTGTGCAAAAGAATAGACAGAGCAGAAATCTGTCCTTTTAAGGAACTAGCTGACAATCCTTTTTCCAAACCATCTTGGAGAAAAGATAATATCCTGGGAATCCTAACCCTTGGATTCACACCAATAAAGATATGTACGCCATATTTTATGGTAAATTTTCCTGGTGACAGGCTTTCGTGCCTGTATTAAGGTATCAATGACGGACTCAGAGAAGCCACGCTTTGATAAAATCAAGCGTTCAATCTCCAGGCAGTCAGTCTCAGAGAAATTAGATTTGGATGGTTGAAAGGACCCTAAAGTAGAAGGTCCTGTCTCAGAGGCAGAGTCCATGGTGGAAAGGATGACATGTCCACCAGATCTGCATACCAGGTCCTGCGTGGCCACGCAGGCGCTATCAAAATCACTGATGCTCTCTCCTGCTTGACCTTGGCAATCAGTCGAGGGAGCAGAGGAAACGGTGGAAACACATGCCAGGTTGAAAGACCAGGGCGCTGCTAGAGTATCTATTAGCGTCGCCTTGGGATCCCTGGACCTGGATCCGTAACAAGGAAGCTTGGCGTTCTAGCGAGACGCCATAAGATCCAGTTCTGGTTTGCCCCAACGATGAAACAATTGTGCAAACACCTCCGGATGGAGTTCCCACTCTCCCGGATGAAAAGTCTGACGACTTAAAAAAATCCGCCTCCCAGTTCTCTACACCTGGGATATGGATAGCTGATAGGTGGCAAGAGTGAGTCTCTGCCCAGCGAATTATCTTTGAGACTTCTAAAATCGCTAGGGAACTTCTTGTTCCCCCTTGATGGTTGATGTAAGCCACAGTCGTGATGTTGTCCGACTGAAATCTGATGTACCTCAGAGTTGCTAACTGAGGCCAAGCCTGAAGAGCATTGAATATCGCTCTTCCAGAATATTTATTGGAAGGATTGTCTCCTGAGTCCACGATCCCTGAGCCTTCAGGGAGTTCCAGACTGCACCCCAACCTAGAAGGCTGGCATCTGTCGTTACAATTGTCCAATCTGGCCTGCGAAAGGTCATACCTTTGGACAGATGGACCCGAGATAGCCACTAGAGAAGAGAATCCCTGGTCTTTTGATCCAGATTTAGTAGAAGGGACAAATCTGTGTAATCCCTGTTCCACTGACTGAGCATGCATAGTTGCAGCGGTCTGAGATGTAGGCGTGCAAACAGCACTATGTCCATTGCCGCTACCATTAAGCCGATAACTTCCATGCACTGAGCCACCGAAGGGCGCGGAATGGAATGAAGAACACGGCAGGAATTTAGAAGCTTTGATAACCTGGACTCCATCAGGTAAATTTTCATTTCTACAGAATCTATCAGAGTCCCTAGGAAGGAAACTCTTGTGAGTGGGGATAGAGAACTCTTTTCCTCGTTCACTTTCCACCCATGCGATCTCAGAAATGCCAGTACTACGTCCGTATGAGACTTGGCAATTTGGAAGTTTGACGCCTGTATCAGGATGTCGTCTAAATAAGGGGCCACTGCTATGCCCCGCGGCCTTAGGACCGCCAGAAGCGACCCTAGAACCTTCGTAAAGATTCTTGGGGCTGTAGCTAATCCAAAGGGAAGAGCTACAAACTAGTAATGCCTGTCTAGAAAGGCAAACCTGAGAAACCGATGATGATCTTTGTTATCGGGAATGTGAAGATAAGCATCCTTTAAATCCACTGTAGTCATGTATTGACCCTCCTGGATCATAGGTAGGATGGTACGAATAGTCTCCATCTTGAATGATGGAACTCTGAGGAATTTGTTTAAGATCTTTAGATCCAAAATTGGTCTGAAGGTTCCCTCTTTTTTGGGAACCACAAACAGATTTGAGTAAAAACCCTGTCCCTGTTCCTCCTTTGGAACTGGATGGATCACTCCCATAACTAGGAGGTCTCGTACACAGTGTAAGAATGCCTCTCTCTTTATCTGGTTTGCAGAGAATTGTGAAAGGTGAAATCTCCCTTTTGGGGGGGAAGCTTTGAAGTCCAGAAGATATCCCTGGGATATAATTTCTAACACCCAGGGATCCTGGACATCTCTTGCCCACGCCTGGGCGAAGAGCGAAAGTCTGCCCCCTGCTAGATCCGTTACCGGATAGGGGGCCGTTCCTTCATGCTGTCTTAGAGGCAGCAGCAGGCTTTTTGGCCTGCTTACCTTTGTCCCAGGTCTGGTTTGGTCTCCAGACCGTCTTGGACTGAGCAAAAGTACCCTCTTGTTTGCATTAGAGGAAGTTGATGCCGCACTTGCCTTGAAGTTTCAAAAGGCACGAAAATTAGACTGTTTGGCCCTTGATTTGGACCTGTCCTGAGGAAGGGCATGACCTTTTCCTCCAGTGATATCAGCAATAATCTCCTTCAAACCAGGCCCGAATAGGGTCTGCCCCTTGAAGGGAATGTTAAGCAGCTTAGATTTTGAAGTCACGTCAGCTGACCATGATTTAAGCCATAGCGCCCTGCATAGCAAAACCAGAATTCTTAGCCGTTAGTTTAGTCAAATGAACAATGGCATCAGAAAACAAAGGAATTGGCTTAAGTGCTCTAAGCTTGCCAAGTATGTCATCCAATGGAGTCGCTACCTGTAAAGCCTCTTCCAGAGACTCAAACCAGAACGCCGCAGCAGCAGTGACAGGAGCAATGCATGCAAGGGGCTGTAGGATAAAACCTTATTGAATAAACATTTTCTTAAAGTAACCTTCTAATTTTTTATCCATTGGATCTAAAAAAGCACAACTGTCCTCGACAGGGATAGTAGTACGCTTTGCTAAAGTAGAAACTGCTCCCTCCACCTTAGGAACTGTCTGTCATAAGTCCCGTGTGGTGGCGTCTATTGGAAACATTTTTCTAAAAATAGGAGGGGAAGAGAACGTCACACCTGGTCTATCCCATTCCTTATTAATAATTTCTGTAAACCTTTAAGGTATTGGAAAAACATCAGTACACACTGGCACTGCATAGTATTTATCCAGTCTACACAATTTCTCTGGCACTGCAATTGTATCAGTCATTCAGAGCAGCTAAAACCTCCCTGAGAAACACGTGTTCAAGCTTAAATTTAAATGTAGAAACATCAGAATCAGGTTGCATCATCTTTCCTGAGTCAGAAACATCACCCACAGACTGAAGCTCTCCTTCCTCAGCTTCTGCATATTGTGAGGCAGTATCAGACATGGTTCTTAAAGCGTCAGTATGCTCTGCATTTCGTCTAACCCCAGAGCTATCTCGCTTACCTCTAAATTCAGGTAGTCTGGCTAATACCGCTGACAGTGTATTATCCATGACTGCCGCCATGTCTTGTAAAGTAATCGCTATGGGCGCCCTAGATGTACTTGGCGCCATTTGAGCGTGAGTCAAAGGACCTGACACGTGGGGAGAGTTAGTCGGCATAACTTCCCCCTCGTCAGATTCCTCTGGTGATAACATTTTTTAAAGACAGAATATGATCTTTATTGCTTAAAGTGAAATCAGTACATTTGGTACACATTCTAAGAGGGGGTTCCACCATGGCTTTTAAACATAATGAACAAGGAGTTTCCTCTATGTCAGACATGTTTGTACAGACTAGCAATGAGACTAGCAAGCTTGGAAAACACTTTAAATCAAGTTAACAAGCAAATATAAAAAACAGTACTGTGCCTTTAAGAGAAACAAATTTTGTCAAAATTTGAAAAACAGTGAAAAAAGGCAGTAAATCAAACGAAATTTTTACAGTGTATGTAATAAGTTAACAGAGCATTGCACCCACTTGCAAATGGATGATTAACCCCTTAATTCAAAAAACGGATAAAAAAAACAAAAACGATAGACGTTTTTTAACAGACACAACAAACTGCCACAGCCTGCTGTGGCCCTACCTTCCCCAATAAACGACTTTGGAAAGCCTTTGAGCCCTTTAGAGATGTCCTATAGCATACAGGGGACTCCTGAGGGAAGCTGGATGTCACAGTTTGTAATTTTAACTGCACCAACTGTAACTTTTATACTACAACAGTGGAAAGCCTCAGGAAACTGCTTCTAGGCAAAATTTAAGCCAGCCATGTGGAAAAAACTAGGCCCCAATAAAGTTTTATCACCAAAGCATATATAAAAACGATTTAACATCAGCAAACGTTTTATATTGCAATTTTATAAGGGTATTACCCCTGAGAGTAAGCATGATACCAGACGCTATTAAATCACTGTATTCAGGCTTAACTTACATTAATCCGGTATCAGCAGCATGTTCTAGCATTTTCCATTTCTAGAAAAAATTGTAACTGCACATACCTCATAGCAGAGTAACCTGCACGCCATTCTCCCGCTGAAGTTACCTCTCTCCTCAGACATATGTGAGAACAGCAATGGATCTTAGTTACAACCTGCTAAGATCATAGAAAACTCAGGCAGATTCTTCTTCTATTTACTGCCTGGGATAAAATAGTACAACTCCGGTACCATTTAAAATAAACTTTTGATTGAAGATAAAAAACTAACTATATTTCACCACTCTCTCTTACTACCTCCATGCGTGTTGAGAGTTGCAAGAGAATGACTGGGCAGTTAGGGGAGGAGCTATATAACAGCTCTGCTGTGGGTGTCCTCTTGCAACTTCCTGTTGGGAATGAGAATATCCCACAAGTAATGGATGATCCGTGGACTGGATACACCTTACAAGAGAAATCATTTACACAGTGCATTATTAGATAATTCATACTACACAATCCATAAAAGCTACACCTTATTCCACTTTACGGAGGACTACTGAAGTGACATTCATTGGTGTACTTACCCAGAATAAGTAAAGTCAGGCCGTTGAACAAGGCACCAATATAGGTGAACACCCACATTAAAACTGCAAACTGAAGAAATCACACGTTAGGTTTTTGCGCAAAGCACAACAAGAGATAAAACATTCTTACAAGAAGTTGCACTGTTCATTACCATCTGCACATCTTTTGCATTTTCATAATTAAATTTCCCCAGGACTCTATTGTTCCTTAGCTTTTTTAAAATGGCTTTAGAAAGGGATATTTAACACCAAAGTTTTATTATATGATTTATAGTGTACAATTTGAAAAAGTTCCCAATTAACTTTTATCAAGTAGGTAGGCTAAGGAGGGGTAACGTGTCTGGAGAACTATATGACAGCGGTTTTACAAGAAATCTTATAAACAATGTAACAAACTATGAAAGCACTGCTGCCATCTATTTCTCAAGTTGTGCATGTTATGTTCAATATAACTAGAGAAGACCACGTAAGCCAGCCAATCTCAAAAAAGGCAAAATCAAGAGTACTCCTAGATCACCAAGCTAAAGCCTGGAGAATCTAAATTTAATTTTGTTTTCAGTACTTTTGGCATATTGTGCTATATTGTTTAATAATTAACTCAACATGCCCCTTCAGCTTATTACAAAAACAAGAAATAGAAATGTAATCCTTATCTACAAAAGCATAACCATTTAGCATTTCTACATAGCTGTGTGGCCTGTCTACCTAGATTAGATAATAGTTACCACACCACAGACTAATCTTCTGGGAAGAAGCCAAATTATGTTATGTTAGAGATTAATATTAAACATTAACAAGTATCTCCCTTTACTAGGACATCTAGCAGAGTATTAGATAGCCCCTAGGAGAGATGAGACAGAGGGGAGATAGGAGAAACCACAGAGATAATCAGGTCACCTAGCTGGTAGAGACAGGCTACAGTGGACGCTCTGCAGCAGAGAAGTGCAACTAGAAAACCTACTCCAGTCTAGTTTAAAATGAAAATTAAACAGGTTGAGATTGCAATATAAAATGTTTTCATTGGTGAGGCACTCTAGTATCCCTTATTGGACTCAGCAGTGAAGGGCTGGGCTACAACACGATGGTGACCATTGCTTTATATTTCATCCTTAAATATTTTATTTTTTTATTTATTTATTTTTTAAGGCTAATGTTTGATTTAGATATAGCATTGCATCAAGCACTTGTGTTAAAATGTCCCTTTAATCTAGGGCTGATCATTTTGGTTGCTCTTAATTAAATTCTTTGGATGTAAAAAAGTGTAGAAAGAAAAAAATTCTCAAATATGTTAGAGTATTTTATTATTGCACTATTGTTTATTTTATTTATTTATAAAATATTTTACCAGGAAAGATACATTAAGATTTCTCTCGTTTTAAAGTATGTCCTGGTATCACAAAAAAAAAATAATAATGCGTGTTTAAACCCTGCAAAGGTTTTAAATGTCTATACTAGTGATGCAACGAAATGGAAATTCTGGACCGAAACCCAAAATCCAGGATGGACTTGGCCGAAAACCGGTATATTTAGATGAATTCGAGCAAAAGGAACCACGTCCATTGCTGCGACCATTAGTCCTATTACTTCCATGCACTGAGCTATGGAGGGTTGAGGAATAGAATAAAGAACTCAACAAGCGTTTAGAAGCTTTAGCTTTCTGACTTCCGTCAGGAAGATCTTCATTTCCACAGAATCTATTATTGTTCCCAGAAAAGGAACCCTTGTGGACGGTGACAGTGAACTCTTTTCTATGTTCACCTTCCACCCGTGAGATCTGAGAAAAGCCAACACAATGTCTGTGTGGGCCCTTGCTTTGGAAAGAGACGACGCTTGGATTAGGATGTCGTCTAGATAAGGTGCTACAGCGATGCCCCTCGGCCTTAGGACTGCTAGAAGGGACCCTAGCACCTTTGTGAAAATTCTGGGAGCGGTGGCTAAACCGAATGGAAGAGCCACGAACTGGTAAGGTTTGTCCAAAAAGGCGAACCTCAGGAACTGATGATGAGTTTTGTGGATTGGAATATGCAGATACGCATCCTTTAGATCCACGGTAGTCAAATATTGACCCTGCTGGATTGTCGGCAAGATTGTCCGAATTGTTTCCATTTTGAAGGATGGAACTCTGAGGAACTTGTTTAATATCTTTAAATCCAGAATTGGCCTGAAAGTTCCCTCTTTTTTGGGAACCACAAACAGGTTTGAGTAGAAACCTAGACCTTGTTCCCCGGAGGGGACTGGGTTTATCACTCCCATCTTTGATAGGTCTCTTACACAATGTAAGAATGCCTGTGTCTTTATCTGGTCTGAAGATAAGCGAGACAGGTGGAACCTTCCTCTTGGAGGAAGTCCCTTGAACTCTAGCAAGTATCCCTTGGAGACTATCTCTAGTGCCCAGGGATCCGGAACATCTCTTGCCCAAGCCTGAGCGAAGAGAGATAGTCTGCCCCCTACCAGATCCGGTCCCGGATCGGGGGCTACCCCTTCATGCAGCCCTTCCCTCACAGCCAATTCCGATTGATGTGAGGGTAAAATAGATAAAGCATCGTCAGCGTCTGATTGTTCATCCCTTTTATCTGTATTTAAAGCTGAACAATCACGCTTTCTCTGAAATGCTGGCAGTTTGGATAAAAGATTTGCTATAGAATTATCCACTACTGCTGTTAATTGTTGCATAGAAATAAGCACTGGCGCGCTAGGTGTCGCCTGCGCGGGCAAAGCTGGTGTAGACACAGAAGGAGAGGATGTAGAACTATCCCCACTACCTTCATTAGATAAATCATCTTGGGCAACATTATGAAATGTAAGCTGTCCTCATTTTGTTTGGACGCTATGGCACAATTATCACAAACACTCAAAGGGGGAACCACATTTGTCTCTACACACACAGAACATAGGTTATCTGATGGCACAGACATGTTAAACAGATTTAGGCAGGCAAACAATGCAATAAAAACGATTTTAAACAAAAACGTTACTGTCTCTTTAAATAATAAAATGACACACTTTATTTCTGAATGTTCAAAAAACTATGAAGGCAATAACAGAATTTATGTTTACCTGATAAATTTCTTTCTCCAACGGTGTGTCCGGTCCACGGCGTCATCCTTACTTGTGGGATATTCTCTTCCCCAACAGGAAATGGCAAAGAGCCCAGCAAAGCTGGTCACATGATCCCTCCTAGGCTCCGCCTACCCCAGTCATTCGATCGACGTTAAGGAGGAATATTTGCATAGGAGAAATCATATGGTACCGTGGTGACTGTAGTTAAAGAAAATAAAATATCAGACCTGATTAAAAAAACCAGGGCGGGCCGTGGACCGGACACACCGTTGGAGAAAGAAATTTATCAGGTAAACATAAATTCTGTTTTCTCCAACATAGGTGTGTCCGGTCCACGGCGTCATCCTTACTTGTGGGAACCAATACCAAAGCTTTAGGACACGGATGAAGGGAGGGAGCAAATCAGGTCACCTAAATGGAAGGCACCACGGCTTGCAAAACCTTTCTCCCAAAAATAGCCTCAGAAGAAGCAAAAGTATCAAACTTGTAAAATTTGGTAAAAGTGTGCAGTGAAGACCAAGTCGCTGCCCTACATATCTGATCAACAGAAGCCTCGTTCTTGAAGGCCCATGTGGAAGCCACAGCCCTAGTGGAATGAGCTGTGATTCTTTCGGGAGGCTGCCGTCCGGCAGTCTCGTAAGCCAATCTGATGATGCTTTTAATCCAAAAAGAGAGAGAGGTAGAAGTTGCTTTTTGACCTCTCCTTTTACCTGAATAAACAACAAACAAGGAAGATGTTTGTCTAAAATCCTTTGTAGCATCTAAATAGAATTTTAGAGCGCGAACAACATCCAAATTGTGCAACAAACGTTCCTTCTTTGAAACTGGTTTTGGACACAGAGAAGGTACGATAATCTCCTGGTTAATGTTTTTGTTAGAAACAACTTTTGGAAGAAAACCAGGTTTAGTACGTAAAACCACCTTATCTGCATGGAACACCAGATAAGGAGGAGAACACTGCAGAGCAGATAATTCTGAGACTCTTCTAGCAGAAGAAATCGCAACTAAAAACAAAAAACTTTCCAAGATAATAACTTAATATCAACGGAATGTAAGGGTTCAAACGGAACCCCCTGAAGAACTGAAAGAACTAAATTGAGACTCCAAGGAGGAGTCAAAGGTTTGTAAACAGGCTTGATTCTAACCAGAGCCTGAACAAAGGCTTGAACATCTGGCACAGCTGCCAGCTTTTTGTGAAGTAATACCGACAAGGCAGAAATCTGTCCCTTCAGGGAACTTGCAGATAATCCTTTTTCCAATCCTTCTTGAAGGAAGGATAGAATCCTAGGAATCTTAACCTTGTCCCAAGGGAATCCTTTAGATTCACACCAACAGATATATTTTTTCCAAATTTTGTGGTAAATCTTTCTAGTCACAGGCTTTCTGGCCTGAACAAGAGTATCGATCACAGAATCTGAGAATCCTCGCTTCGATAAAATCAAGCGTTCAATCTCCAAGCAGTCAGCTGGAGTGAAACCAGATTCGGATGTTCGAACGGACCCTGAACAAGAAGGTCTCGTCTCAAAGGTAGCTTCCAAGGTGGAGCCGATGACATATTCACCAGATCTGCATACCAAGTCCTGCGTGGCCACGCAGGAGCTATCAAGATCACCGACGCCCTCTCCTGCTTGATCCTGGCTATCAGCCTGGGGATGAGAGGAAATGGCGGGAACACATAAGCTAGTTTGAAGGTCCAAGGTGCTACTAGTGCATCCACTAGAGCCGCCTTGGGATCCCTGGATCTGGCCCCGTAGCAAGGAACTTTGAAGTTCTGACGAGAGGCCATCAGATCCATGTCTGGAATGCCCCACAGGTGAGTGACTCGGGCAAAGATTTCCGGATGGAGTTCCCACTCCCCCGGATGCAATGTCTGACGACTCAGAAAATCCGCTTCCCAATTTTCCACTCCTGGGATGTGGATAGCAGACAGGTGGCAGGAGTGAGACTCCGCCCAAAGAATAATTTTGGTTACTTCTTCCATCGCTAGGGAACTCCTTGTTCCCCCCTGATGGTTGATGTACGCAACAGTCGTCATGTTGTCTGATTGAAACCGTATGAACCTGGTCCTCGCAAGCTGGGGCCAGGCCTGGAGCGCATTGAATATCGCTCTCAGTTCCAGAATATTTATCGGTAGAAGAGATTCTTCCCGAGACCAAAGACCCTGAGCTTTCAGGGATCCCCAGACCGCGCCCCAGCCTATCAGACTGGCGTCGGTCGTGACAATGACCCACTCTGGTCTGTGGAACATCATCCCTTGAGACAGATTGTCCAGGGACAGCCACCAACGGAGTGAGTCTCTGGTCCTCTGATTTACTTGTATCTTCGGAGACAAGTCTGTATAGTCCCCATTCCACTGACTGAGCATGCACAGTTGTAATGGTCTTAGATGAATGCGCGCAAAAGGAACTATGTCCATCGCCGCCACCATCAACCCGATCACTTCCATGCACTGAGCTATGGAAGGAAGAGGAACGGAATGAAGTATCCGACAAGAGTCCAGAAGCTTTGTTTTTCTGGCCTCTGTTAGAAAGATCCTCATTTCTAAGGAGTCTATAATTGTTCCCAAGAAGGGAACCCTTGTTGACGGGGATAGAGAACTCTTTTCCACGTTCACTTTCCAGCCGTGAGATCTGAGAAAGGCCAGGACAATGTCCGTGTGAGCCTTTGCTTGAGGAAGGGACGACGCTTGAATTAGAATGTCGTCCAGGTAAGGTACTACTGCAATGCCCCTTGGTCTTAGCACCGCTAGAAGGGACCCTAGTACCCTTTGTGAAAATCCTTGGAGCAGTGGCTAATCCGAAAGGAAGCGCCACGAACTGGTAATGTTTGTCCAGGAATGCAAACCTTAGGAACCGATGATGTTCCTTGTGGATAGGAATATGTAGATACGCATCCTTTAAATCCACCGTGGTCATAAATTGACCTTCCTGGATGGAAGGAAGGATAGTTCGAATGGTTTCCATCTTGAACGATGGGACCTTGAGAAATTTGTTTAAGATCTTGAGATCTAGGATTGGTCTGAACGTTCCCTCTTTTTTGGGAACTATGAACAGATTGGAGTAGAACCCCATCCCTTGTTCTCTTAATGGAACAGGATGAATCACTCCCATTTTTAACAGGTCTTCTACACAATGTAAGAACGCCTGTCTTTTTATGTGGTCTGAAGACAACTGCGACTTGTGGAACCTCCCCCTTGGGGGAAGTCCCTTGAATTCCAGAAGATAACCCTGGGAGACTATTTCTAGCGCCCAAGGATCCAGAACATCTCTTGCCCAAGCCTGAGCGAAGAGAGAGAGTCTGCCCCCCACCAGATCCGGTCCCGGATCGGGGGCCAATATTTCATGCTGTCTTGGTAGCAGTGGCAGGTTTCTTGGCCTGCTTTCCCTTGTTCCAGCCTTGCATTGGTCTCCAAGCTGGCTTGGCCTGAGAAGTATTACCCTCTTGCTTAGAGGACGTAGCACCTTGGGCTGGTCCGTTTTTACGAAAGGGACGAAAATTAGGTCTATTTTTTGCCTTGAAGGGCCGATCCTGAGGAAGGGCGTGGCCCTTACCCCCAGTGATATCAGAGATAATCTCTTTCAAGTCAGGACCAAACAGCGTTTTCCCCTTGAAAGGAATGTTTAGTAGCTTGTTCTTGGAAGACGCATCAGCCGACCAAGATTTCAACCAAAGCGCTCTGCGCGCCACAATAGCAAACCCAGAGTTCTTAGCCGCTAACTTAGCCAATTGCAAAGAGGCGTCTAGAGTGAAAGAATTAGCCAATTTGAGAGCATTGATTCTGTCCATAATCTCCTCATAAGGAGGAGAGTCACTATCGAGCACCTTAAGCAGTTCATCAAACCAGAAATATGCGGCTGTAGTGACAGGGACAATGCATGAAATGGGTTGTAGAAGGTAACCCTGCTGAACAAACATCTTTTTAAGCAAACCTTCTAATTTTTTATCCATAGGATCTTTGAAAGCACAACTATCCTCTATGGGAATAGTGGTGCGTTTGTTTAAAGTAGAAACCGCTCCCTCGACCTTGGGGACTGACTGCCATAAGTCCTTTCTGGGGTCGACCATAGGAAACAATTTTTTAAATATGGGGGGAGGGACGAAAGGAATACCGGGCCTTTCCCATTCTTTATTAACAATGTCCGCCACCCGCTTGGGTATAGGAAAAGCTTCTGGGAGCCCCGGCACCTCTAGGAACTTGTCCATTTTACATAGTTTCTCTGGGATGACTAAATTTTCACAATCATCCAGAGTGGATAATACCTCCTTAAGCAAAATGCGGAGATGTTCCAATTTAAATTTAAATGTAATCACATCAGATTCAGCCTGCTGAGAAATGTTCCCTAAATCAGTAATTTCTCCCTCAGACAAAACCTCCCTGGCCCCCTCAAATTGGGTTAGGGGCCCTTCAGAGATATTAATATCAGCGTCGTCATGCTCTTCAGTAACTAAAACAGAGCATCCACGCTTACGCTGACAAGGGTTCATTTTGGCTAAAATGTTTTTGACAGAATTATCCATTACAGCCGTTAATTGTTGCATAGTAAGGAGTATTGGCGCGCTAGATGTACTAGGGGCCTCCTGAGTGGGCAAGACTCGTGTAGACGAAGGAGGGAATGATGCAGTACCATGCTTACTCCCCTCACTTGAGGAATCATCTTGGGCATCATTGTCATTATCACATAAATCACATTTATTTAAATGAATAGGAATTCTGGCTTCCCCACATTCAGAACACAGTCTATCTAGTAGTTCAGACATGTTAAACAGGCATAAACTTGATCAGAAAGTACAAAAAACGTTTTAAAATAAAACCGTTACTGTCACTTTAAATTTTAAACTGAACACACTTTATTACTGCAATTGCGAAAAAACATGAAGGAATTGTTCAAAATTCACCAAATTTTCACCACAGCGTCTTAAAGCCTTGAAAATATTGCACACCAATTTTGGAAGCTTTAACCCTTAAAATAACGGAACCGGAGCCGTTTTAAGCTTTAAACCCCTTTACAGTCCCTGGTATCTGCTTTGCTGAGACCCAACCAAACCCAAAGGGGAATACGATACCAAATGACGCCTTCAGAAGTCTTTTATGAGTATCAGAGCTCCTCTCACATGCGACTGCATGCCATGCCTCTCAAAAACAAGTGCGCAACACCGGCGCGAAAATGAGACTCTGCCTATGCTTTGGGAAAGCCCCTAAAGAATAAGGTGTCTAAAACAGTGCCTGCCGATATTATTAAATCAAAATACCCAGAATAAATGATTCCTCAAGGCTAAATAAGTGTTAATATCAATCGATTTAGCCCAAAAAAAGTCTACAGTTTAAATAAGCCCTTGTGAAGCCCTTATTTACAATCGTAATAAACATGGCTTACCGGATCCCATAGGGAAAATGACAGCTTCCAGCATTACATCGTCTTGTTAGAATGTGTCATACCTCAAGCAGCAAGAGACTGCAAACTGTTCCCCCAACTGAAGTTAATTGCTCTCAACAGTCCTGTGTGGAACAGCCATGGATTTTAGTTACGGTTGCTAAAATCATTTTCCTCATACAAACAGAATTCTTCATCTCTTTTCTGTTTCTGAGTAAATAGTACGTACCAGCACTATTTGAAAATAACAAACTCTTGATTGAATAATGAAAAACTACAGTTAAACACTAAAAAACTCTAAGCCATCTCCGTGGAGATGTTGCCTGTACAACGGCAAAGAGAATGACTGGGGTAGGCGGAGCCTAGGAGGGATCATGTGACCAGCTTTGCTGGGCTCTTTGCCATTTCCTGTTGGGGAAGAGAATATCCCACAAGTAAGGATGACGCCGTGGACCGGACACACCTATGTTGGAGAAATCCGATTTTTCTGAAATCTGGACCCCAGTGTCTTAATGCTTAGAAAGTATTGCACAGCAAATATGGAGACTCTAGCTCTTAAAACAAGCAAACCGGAGCTAATTGTTGGATTTAACCGTTTTTATACACCACAATCCCTAACTACAGCATTGCTGCAGCTTTTACCTTCCTTAGGGGTCAACCATCCACAGAAATAAGCCTTCTGGAGTCACTTTCTGAGCCACAGGACCCTCTCACATGGAACTGCATGCACTGCCTTGAAATCAACTGCGCAGCTGAAGTGCTAAAATGAGGCCTCCTCCCTCAGTACACTAGAGTGAAGGGGCCTTCCTGACTAGATTTAGGTGTCTAAAGCAAGCCAGATCAATAAAAAACGTCCCCAAGTGTATATGAGCTTATAAAACATTTCAATTGCCATCATATTGTAATAAAAAACAATCGATTTGGCCCCTAACAGTGTCTACCAGCATAAAAATCAAAAGGGGGAAGCCTGTTATCTTTTTTGCTGAGGTGAAAGAAAAATGGCTTACCGTTTTCCCTGAGGGGAAAAATGACTGTCATCTAGCATTAGCCTGTGTTGTTAGGAGACTAGTCATACCTGAAGCAGATGAGTCTGCAAACTGTTACCCCCAACTGAAGTTCTCTGGTTTCAACAGTCCTGTGTGGTAACAGAAATGGATTTTAGTTACTTGTGCTAAAATCATAGCCCTCTTAAACAGAAATCTTCATCACTTTTCTGTTGTAGAGTAAATAGTACAAGCCAGCACTATTTTAAAATAACAAACTCTTGATAGAAGAATAAAAAACTACAACTAACACCACAAACTCCTCACCATCCCCGTGGAGATGCTACTTGTTCAGAGCGGCAAGGAGAATGACTGGGGGGCGGAGCCAGAGGGGGAGCTATATGGACAGCTCTTGCTGTGTGCTCTCCTTGCCTTTCCCTGTGGGGGAGAATATTTCCCACAAGTAATGGATGACGCCGTGGACCGGACACACCAATGTTGGAGAAATGTTTCTGCATCCCTACTTAAAACAATATTTAATATCAATTTACTGTATTTAGTTTTGTGTAACCGAATCAGATTTAACAGATTTTTTTTTACCAGTTATTCAAATAAAGTATTGGCTTAGAAAACTTATATGCAAAACTGTAAGTCAAGTATTGAACTCAAACAGCAGCTCTAGGCTAGCATCAAATCTGAAATATGCTGCACAATGTTACCCCAGAAATAACCGAAAATGCCATTTTCGGCTGAAAAAGTTTCTGCGGCCAAAATTTCGGTGCATCCCTATTCTATAGGTATTTTATTATTGCACTATTGTTTATACTTAAATGTGTGTTTAAACCCTGCAACGGTTTCAAGTGTCTATACACTTAAACCAACAGAATGGCAAATCAAATATGTATTTAGCGCTGTGGAATCTGTTGGCGCTCTACAAATATTATCATCATTATTATTATTATTATTATAACAAAATGGAGGGGGGGGGGGGGGTGAAACAAAACAAACCCCCCCCCCCCCCAAAAAAAAAAAACCATTGCAATTTTCATGTTAGCTAGAAATGTAATGTAACCAACCTTGAGCGAATCCACCAAATCTTCTACCAAGAAAAGGCGCCTGAGCTCTTTGAGTGTGCAGTTAATGTGGTTCAGGGCAACATTACAATATTTCTGAACAAGCTCTTCAGACACTGCGACATTGGAATCCAGAAAGCATCTATGTAGAAAAAGAACAAACTGTCAGATGATTATTTCTATGTTGCATTCATCACTTCTATAAAATCATCTTGGTGTCCATTTAATATGGCTGTTAGAGATGTATCTATAAATAATCTGTACACACTTTTAAAGTAAAATAGCATTGAGCAAACTGAGCTAAACATTTATCTACATGAGGTGACACTGTATTTTGAGGCAAGAACTGAGGAAACAGACTGGTGCATTTCCCTTGGCATGAAAAGGAGTAAAACTTGGTGCGCAGCCATAGACACAGGTAGAAAACACCAGTGCACTTCAGATTTGGCACAAATGTAGAAATAAAAAAAAAAAAACAAGAACTAGTTGGCACACACACTCACTGAGCTGCAGATACGAAAAATATAAAATGGAGGAATAGGATCATAAAGATGATAAAATAGTCTACAGTTTATGTTTTCAGTGTTTGCAGCTTTTTTTCTGTGAGAGTCTCAGCAGGGTGGATTTAAAGTGATTGTAAATCTTAGTGTTTGAAAACGCTAGAATTTACCAACACAGCAAATAAAGGAGATTTTCAGCCATGAAGTATAAAATACTTCATGCTGAAAGTTCCTTTGTCTGTAGCGTATGCCACGCTGAGCGCCTCAGACCGCCTGCAGCAGAACGCTATTTGTTCAATGAGGTGAAGTTTTCACCTCTTAGCCAATAGCCGTGCGGCCAAGGTGGCATTATGCCGGAAAGTCACACTATTGGCTAAGATCACCTCACTGAAAAATAGCGTTCTGCGATGGGAGGCATGAGACACTCCGCACGGCATATGCTGCAGACAAATAAGGAACTTTCAGCATTAAGTATTTTATACTTCATTACTGAAAGTCCTCTATTTACTGCACTGGTAAATCCTAGCGTTTAAAAAAAAAACAAAAAAAAAAAAAAAAAAACCTAGGATATACCATCACTTTAAATCAAATTGATTTAAATCACTAGTACGTAAGATCGATTTAAATCATGGTTTTCCATTTTTAGAATAAGTTTGGTTTATTTTTTCCATCAGATCATTACTGATTGGGTTATATAACATTAGATATAGATAGATCATTGAAATGAATGAAATTATTTGGAGGTGTAATTCACAATGTGCTCCTGTGAATTACAACATATTGGATTACATTAATAATAACAACAATTGAAATAGTTTAACAATTTTCCAGTTGACCTATTTATTATTATCGGTTATTTGTAGAGCGCCAACAGATTCCGCAGCACTATAAACAAATACGGAGTACAACAAAATAATTATATGGATCAAATGGGTAGAGGACCCTGCCAAGAGTTGCACTGTTGTTGTCAGCTCTTAAGAAGGTGATCTACAAACAGCTGGACTCTTAGGCTTACATGCTAAGGGGGGGGGGGTGTTCAGGGGATAGCGATGGAGGATAGGAACTGGTATAAAGAAAGATTAGAGTAGGTTGTATGCATCCCTGAACAGTAGAGTCTTTAGGGAGCGCTTGAAGCTTTCAAAACTAGGGGAGAGTCTTGTGGAGCGAGGCAGAGAGCTCCACAAGATGGGAGATAGTCTAGAGAAGTCCTGTAAACGGGAGTGTGATGAGGTAACAAGAGGAGGAGAGTAGGACGTCTTGAGCAGAGCGAAGGGGACGGGAGGGAGTGTATCTGGAGACAAGGTCTGAGATATAGGGGGGAGCAGTGCAGTTGAGGGCTTTGTATGTCAGAGTGCGAATTTTGTGTTTGATCCTAGAGGCAAGAGGAAGCCAGTGAAGGAATTGGCAGAGAGGTGCAGCAGATGAAGAGTAACGTGTAAGGAAGATGAGCCTGGCAGAGGCATTCATTATGGATTGTAAAGGAGCTAGGCGGCAGGTGGGGAAACCAGAGAGGACAGAGTTGCAGTAATCGAGGAGGGAAAGGATGAGAGAGTGGATTAAAAACAGAATTTATGTTTACCTGATAAATTACTTTCTCCAACGGTGTGTCCGGTCCACGGCGTCATCCTTACTTGTGGGATATTCTCTTCCCCAACAGGAAATGGCAAAGAGCCCAGCAAAGCTGGTCACATGATCCCTCCTAGGCTCCGCCTACCCCAGTCATTCGACCGACGTTAAGGAGGAATATTTGCATAGGAGAAATCATATGGTACCGTGGTGACTGTAGTTAAAGAAAATAAAATATCAGACCTGATTAAAAAAACCAGGGCGGGCCGTGGACCGGACACACCGTTGGAGAAAGTAATTTATCAGGTAAGCATAAATTCTGTTTTCTCCAACATAGGTGTGTCCGGTCCACGGCGTCATCCTTACTTGTGGGAACCAATACCAAAGCTTTAGGACACGGATGAAGGGAGGGAGCAAATCAGGTCACCTAAATGGAAGGCACCACGGCTTGCAAAACCTTTCTCCCAAAAATAGCCTCAGAAGAAGCAAAAGTATCAAACTTGTAAAATTTGGTAAAAGTGTGCAGTGAAGACCAAGTCGCTGCCCTACATATCTGATCAACAGAAGCCTCGTTCTTGAAGGCCCATGTGGAAGCCACAGCCCTAGTGGAATGAGCTGTGATTCTTTCGGGAGGCTGCCGTCCGGCAGTCTCGTAAGCCAATCTGATGATGCTTTTAATCCAAAAAGAGAGAGAGGTAGAAGTTGCTTTTTGACCTCTCCTTTTACCGGAATAAACAACAAACAAGGAAGATGTTTGTCTAAAATCCTTTGTAGCATCTAAATAGAATTTTAGAGCGCGAACAACATCCAAATTGTGCAACAAACGTTCCTTCTTTGAAACTGGTTTCGGACACAGAGAAGGTACGATAATCTCCTGGTTAATGTTTTTGTTAGAAACAACTTTCGGAAGAAAACCAGGTTTAGTACGCAAAACCACCTTATCTGCATGGAACACCAGATAAGGAGGAGAACACTGCAGAGCAGATAATTCTGAAACTCTTCTAGCAGAAGAAATTGCAACCAAAAACAAAACTTTCCAAGATAATAATTTAATATCAACGGAATGCAAGGGTTCAAACGGAACCCCCTGAAGAACTGAAAGAACTAAATTGAGACTCCAGGGAGGAGTCAAAGGTTTGTAAACAGGCTTGATTCTAACCAGAGCCTGAACAAAGGCTTGAACATCTGGCACAGCTGCCAGCTTTTTGTGAAGTAACACCGACAAGGCGGAAATCTGTCCCTTCAGGGAACTTGCAGATAATCCTTTTTCCAATCCTTCTTGAAGGAAGGATAGAATCCTAGGAATCTTAACCTTGTCCCAAGGGAATCCTTTAGATTCAAACCAACAGATATATTTTTTCCAAATCTTGTGGTAAATCTTTCGAGTTACAGGCTTTCTGGCCTGAACAAGAGTATCGATAACAGAATCTGAGAATCCTCGCTTCGATAAAATCAAGCGTTCAATCTCCAAGCAGTCAGCTGGAGTGAAACCAGATTCGGATGTTCGAACGGACCCTGAACAAGAAGGTCTCGTCTCAAAGGTAGCTTCCAGGGTGGAGCCGATGACATATTCACCAGATCTGCATACCAAGTCCTGCGTGGCCACGCAGGAGCTATCAAGATCACCGACGCCCTCTCCTGATTGATCCTGGCTACCAGCCTGGGGATGAGAGGAAACGGCGGGAACACATAAGCTAGTTTGAAGGTCCAAGGTGCTACTAGTGCATCCACTAGAGCCGCCTTGGGATCCCTGGATCTGGACCCGTAGCAAGGAACTTTGAAGTTCTGACGAGAGGCCATTAGATCCATGTCTGGAATGCCCCACAGCTGAGTGACTTGGGCAAAGATTTCCGGATGGAGTTCCCACTCCCCCGGATGCAATGTCTGACGACTCAGAAAATCCGCTTCCCAATTTTCCACTCCTGGGATGTGGATAGCAGACAGGTGGCAGGAGTGAGACTCCGCCCATAGAATGATTTTGGTCACTTCTTCCATCGCTAGGGAACTCCTTGTTCCCCCCTGATGGTTGATGTACGCAACAGTCGTCATGTTGTCTGATTGAAACCGTATGAACTTGGTCCTCGCTAGCTGAGGCCAAGCCTTGAGAGCATTGAATATCGCTCTCAGTTCCAGAATATTTATCGGTAGAAGAGATTCTTCCCGAGACCAAAGACCCTGAGCTTTCAGGGATCCCCAGACCGCGCCCCAGCCCATCAGACTGGCGTCTGTCGTGACAATGACCCACTCTGGTCTGCGGAATGTCATCCCTTGTGACAGGTTGTTCAGGGACAGCCACCAACGGAGTGAGTCTCTGGTCCTCTGATTTACTTGTATCTTTGGAGACAAGTCTGTATAGTCCCCATTCCACTGACTGAGCATGCACAGTTGTAATGGTCTTAGATGAATGCGCGCAAAAGGAACTATGTCCATTGCCGCTACCATCAACCCGATCACTTCCATGCACTGAGCTATGGAAGGAAGAGGAACGGAATGAAGTATCCGACAAGAGTCTAGAAGTTTTGTTTTTCTGGCCTCTGTTAGAAAAATCCTCATTTCTAAGGAGTCTATAATTGTTCCCAAGAAGGGAACCCTTGTTGACGGGGATAGAGAACTCTTTTCCACGTTCACTTTCCAGCCGTGAGATCTGAGAAAGGCCAGGACGATGTCCGTGTGAGCCTTTGCTTGAGGAAGGGACGACGCTTGAATCAGAATGTCGTCCAGGTAAGGTACTACTGCAATGCCCCTTGGTCTTAGCACCGCTAGAAGGGACCCTAGTACCTTTGTGAAAATCCTTGGAGCAGTGGCTAATCCGAAAGGAAGCGCCACGAACTGGTAATGTTTGTCCAGGAATGCAAACCTTAGGAACCGATGATGTTCCTTGTGGATAGGAATATGTAGATACGCATCCTTTAAATCCACCGTGGTCATGAATTGACCTTCCTGGATGGAAGGAAGAATAGTTCGAATGGTTTCCATCTTGAACGATGGAACCTTGAGAAACTTGTTTAAGATCTTGAGATCTAAGATTGGTCTGAACGTTCCCTCTTTTTTGGGAACTATGAACAGATTGGAGTAGAACCCCATCCCTTGTTCTCTTAATGGAACAGGATGAATCACTCCCATTTTTAACAGGTCTTCTACACAATGTAAGAACGCCTGTCTTTTTATGTGGTCTGAAGACAACTGAGACCTGTGGAACCTCCCCCTTGGGGGAAGTCCCTTGAATTCCAGAAGATAACCCTGGGAGACTATTTCTAGCGCCCAAGGATCCAGAACATCTCTTGCCCAAGCCTGAGCGAAGAGAGAGAGTCTGCCCCCCACCAGATCCGGTCCCGGATCGGGGGCCAATATTTCATGCTGTCTTGGTAGCAGTGGCAGGTTTCTTGGCCTGCTTTCCCTTGTTCCAGCCTTGCATTGGTCTCCAAGCTGGCTTGGCTTGAGAAGTATTACCCTCTTGCTTAGAGGACGTAGCACTTTGGGCTGGTCCGTTTTTACGAAAGGGACGAAAATTAGGTCTATTTTTTGCCTTGAAAGGCCGATCCTGAGGAAGGGCGTGGCCCTTACCCCCAGTGATATCAGAGATAATCTCTTTCAAGTCAGGGCCAAACAGCGTTTTCCCCTTGAAAGGAATGTTTAGTAGCTTGTTCTTGGAAGACGCATCAGCCGACCAAGATTTCAACCAAAGCGCTCTGCGCGCCACAATAGCAAACCCAGAATTCTTAGCCGCTAACCTAGCCAATTGCAAAGTGGCGTCTAGGGTGAAAGAATTAGCCAATTTGAGAGCATTGATTCTGTCCATAATCTCCTCATAAGGAGGAGAATCACTATCGAGCGCCTTTATCAGTTCATCAAACCAGAAACATGCGGCTGTAGTGACAGGGACAATGCATGAAATTGGTTGTAGAAGGTAACCCTGCTGAACAAACATCTTTTTAAGCAAACCTTCTAATTTTTTATCCATAGGATCTTTGAAAGCACAACTATCCTCTATGGGTATAGTGGTGCGTTTGTTTAAAGTAGAAACCGCTCCCTCGACCTTGGGGACTGTCTGCCATAAGTCCTTTCTGGGGTCGACCATAGGAAACAATTTTTTAAATATGGGGGGGAGGGACGAAAGGAATACCGGGCCTTTCCCATTCTTTATTAACAATGTCCGCCACCCGCTTGGGTATAGGAAAAGCTTCTGGGAGCCCCGGCACCTCTAGGAACTTGTCCATTTTACATAGTTTCTCTGGGATGACCAACTTTTCACAATCATCCAGAGTGGATAATACCTCCTTAAGCAAAATGCGGAGATGTTCCAACTTAAATTTAAATGCAATCACATCAGGTTCAGCCTGTTGAGAAATGTTCCCTGAATCAGTAATTTCTCCCTCAGACAAAACCTCCCTGGCCCCCTCAGATTGGGTTAGGGGCCCTTCAGAGATATTAATATCAGCGTCGTCATGCTCTTCAGTAACTAGAACAGAGCAGCCACGCTTACGCTGACAAGGGTTCATTTTGGCTAAAATGTTTTTGACAGAATTATCCATTACAGCCGTTAATTGTTGCATAGTAAGGAGTATTGGCGCGCTAGATGTACTAGGGGCCTCCTGAGTGGGCAAGACTCGTGTAGACGGAGGGAATGATGCAGTACCATGCTTACTCCCCTCACTTGAGGAATCATCTTGGGCATCATTGTCATTATCACATAAATCACATTTATTTAAATGAATAGGAATTCTGGCTTCCCCACATTCAGAACACAGTCTATCTGGTAGTTCAGACATGTTAAACAGGCATAAACTTGATAAGAAAGTACAAAAAACGTTTTAAAATAAAACCGTTACTGTCACTTTAAATTTTAAACTGAACACACTTTATTACTGCAATTGCGAAAAAACATGAAGGAATTGTTCAAAATTCACCAAATTTTCACCACAGTGTCTTAAAGCCTTAAAAGTATTGCACACCAAATTTGGAAGCTTTAACCCTTAAAATAACGGAACCGGAGCCGTTTTAAAACTTTAACCCCTTTACAGTCCCTGGTATCTGCTTTGCTGAGACCCAACCAAACCCAAAGGGGAATACGATACCAAATGACGCCTTCAGAAAGACTTTTCTAAGTATCAGAGCTCCTCTCACATGCGACTGCATGCCATGCCTCTCAAAAACAAGTGCGCCACACCGGCGCGAAAATGAGGCTCTGCTTATGCTTTGGGAAAGCCCCTAAGAAATAAGGTGTCTAATACAGTGCCTGCCGATATTATATCAAAATACCCAGATAAAATGATTCCTCAAGGCTAAATATGTGTTAATAATGAATCGATTTAGCCCAGAAAAGTCTACAGTCTTAATAAGCCCTTGTGAAGCCCTTATTTACGATCGTAATAAACATGGCTTACCGGATCCCATAGGGAAAATGACAGCTTCCAGCATTACATCGTCTTGTTAGAATGTGTCATACCTCAAGCAGCAAGAGACTGCACACTGTTCCCCCAACTGAAGTTAATTGCTCTCAACAGTCCTGTGTGGAACAGCCATGGATTTTAGTTACGGTTGCTAAAATCATTTTCCTCATACAAACAGAAATCTTCGTCTCTTTTCTGTTTCTGAGTAAATAGTACATACCAGCACTATTTCAAAATAACAAACTCTTGATTGAATAATAAAAAACAGAATTTATGTTTACCTGATAAATTTCTTTCTCCAACGGTGTGTCCGGTCCACGGCGTCATCCTTACTTGTGGGATATTCTCTTCCCCAACAGGAAATGGCAAAGAGCCCAGCAAAGCTGGTCACATGATCCCTCCTAGGCTCCGCCTACCCCAGTCATTCGACCGACGTTAAGGAGGAATATTTGCATAGGAGAAACCATATGGTACCGTGGTGACTGTAGTTAAAGAAAATAAATTATCAGACCTGATTAAAAAACCAGGGCGGGCCGTGGACCGGACACACCGTTGGAGAAAGAAATTTATCAGGTAAACATAAATTCTGTTTTCTCCAACATAGGTGTGTCCGGTCCACGGCGTCATCCTTACTTGTGGGAACCAATACCAAAGCTTTAGGACACGGATGAAGGGAGGGAGCAAATCAGGTCACCTAAATGGAAGGCACCACGGCTTGCAAAACCTTTCTCCCAAAAATAGCCTCAGAAGAAGCAAAAGTATCAAACTTGTAAAATTTGGTAAAAGTGTGCAGTGAAGACCAAGTCGCTGCCCTACATATCTGATCAACAGAAGCCTCGTTCTTGAAGGCCCATGTGGAAGCCACAGCCCTAGTGGAATGAGCTGTGATTCTCTCGGGAGGCTGCCGTCCGGCAGTCTCGTAAGCCAATCTGATGATGCTTTTAATCCAAAAAGAGAGAGAGGTAGAAGTTGCTTTTTGACCTCTCCTTTTACCTGAATAAACAACAAACAAGGAAGATGTTTGTCTAAAATCCTTTGTAGCATCTAAATAGAATTTTAGAGCGCGAACAACATCCAAATTGTGCAACAAACGTTCCTTCTTTGAAACTGGTTTCGGACACAGAGAAGGTACGATAATCTCCTGGTTAATGTTTTTGTTAGAAACAACTTTTGGAAGAAAACCAGGTTTAGTACGTAAAACCACCTTATCTGCATGGAACACCAGATAAGGAGGAGAACACTGCAGAGCAGATAATTCTGAGACTCTTCTAGCAGAAGAAATCGCAACTAAAAACAAAACTTTCCAAGATAATAACTTAATATCAACGGAATGTAAGGGTTCAAACGGAACCCCCTGAAGAACTGAAAGAACTAAATTGAGACTCCAAGGAGGAGTCAAAGGTTTGTAAACAGGCTTGATTCTAACCAGAGCCTGAACAAAGGCTTGAACATCTGGCACAGCTGCCAGCTTTTTGTGAAGTAACACAGACAAGGCAGAAATCTGTCCCTTCAGGGAACTTGCAGATAATCCTTTTTCCAATCCTTCTTGAAGGAAGGATAGAATCCTAGGAATCTTAACCTTGTCCCAAGGGAATCCTTTATCAGCTCATCAAACCAGAAACATGCGGCTGTAGTGACAGGGACAATGCATGAGATTGGTTGTAGAAGGTAACCCTGCTGAACAAACATCTTTTTAAGCAAACCTTCTAATTTTTTATCCATAGGATCTTTGAAAGCACAACTATCCTCTATGGGTATAGTGGTGCGTTTGTTTAAAGTAGAAACCGCTCCCTCGACCTTGGGGACTGTCTGCCATAAGTCCTTTCTGGGGTCGACCATAGGAAACAATTTTTTAAATATGGGGGGAGGGACGAAAGGAATACCGGGCCTTTCCCATTCTTTATTAACAATGTCCGCCACCCGCTTGGGTATAGGAAAAGCTTCTGGGAGCTCCGGCACCTCTAGGAACTTGTCCATTTTACATAGTTTCTCTGGGATGACCAACTTTTCACAATCATCCAGAGTGGATAATACCTCCTTAAGCAGAATGCGGAGATGTTCCAACTAAATTTAAATGCAATTACATCAGGTTCAGCCTGTTGAGAAATGTTCCCTGAATCAGTAATTTCTCCCTCAGACAAAACCTCCCTGGCCCCCTCAGATTGGGTTAGGGGCCCTTCAGAGATATTAATATCAGCGTCGTCATGCTCTTCAGTAACTAAAACAGAGCAGCCACGCTTACGCTGACAAGGGTTCATTTTGGCTAAAATGTTTTTGACAGAATTATCCATTACAGCCGTTAATTGTTGCATAGTAAGGAGTATTGGCGCGCTAGATGTACTAGGGGCCTCCTGAGTGGGCAAGACTCGTGTAGACGAAGGAGGGAATGATGCAGTACCATGCTTACTCCCCTCACTTGAGGAATCATCTTGGGCATCATTGTCATTATCACATAAATCACATTTATTTAAATGAACAGGAATTCTGGCTTCCCCACATTCAGAACACAGTCTATCTGGTAGTTCAGACATGTTAAACAGGCATAAACTTGATAATAAAGTACAAAAAACGTTTTAAAATAAAACCGTTACTGTCACTTTAAATTTTAAACTGAACACACTTTATTACTGCAATTGCGAAAAAACATGAAGGAATTGTACAAAATTCACCAAATTTTCACCACAGTGTCTTAAAGCCTTAAAAGTATTGCACACCAAATTTGGAAGCTTTAACCCTTAAAATAACGGAACCGGAGCCGTGTTAACACTTAAACCCCTTTACAGTCCCTGGTATCTGCTTTGCTGAGACCCAACCAAACCCAAAGGGGAATACGATACCAAATGACGCCTTCAGAAAGCCTTTTCTAAGTATCAGAGCTCCTCTCACATGCGACTGCATGCCATGCCTCTCAAAAACAAGTGCGCCACACCGGCGCGAAAATGAGGCTCTGCTTATGCTTTGGGAAAGCCCCAGAGAAATAAGATGTCTAATACAGTGCCTGCCGATATTATAATATCAATATACCCAGATAAAATGATTCCTCAAGGCTAAATATGTTTTAAAAATGAATCGATTTAGCCCAGAAAAGTCTACAATCTTAATAAGCCCTTATGAAGCCCTTATTTACCATCGTAATAAACATGGCTTACCGGATCCCATAGGGAAAAATGACAGCTTCCAGCATTACATCGTCTTGTTAGAATGTGTCATACCTCAAGCAGCAAGAGACTGCACACTGTTCCCCCAACTGAAGTTAATTGCTCTCAACAGTCCTGTGTGGAACAGCCATGGATTTTAGTTACGGTGCTAAAATCATTTTCCTCATACAAACAGAAATCTTCATCTCTTTTCTGTTTCTGAGTAAATAGTACATACCAGCACTATTTTAAAATAACAAACTCTTGATTGAATAATAAAAAACTACAGTTAAACACTAAAAAACTCTAAGCCATCTCCGTGGAGATGTTGCCTGTACAACGGCAAAGAGAATGACTGGGGTAGGCGGAGCCTAGGAGGGATCATGTGACCAGCTTTGCTGGGCTCTTTGCCATTTCCTGTTGGGGAAGAGAATATCCCACAAGTAAGGATGACGCCGTGGACCGGACACACCTATGTTGGAGAAACTACAGTTAAACACTAAAAAACTCTAAGCCATCTCCGTGGAGATGTTGCCTGTACAACGGCAAAGAGAATGACTGGGGTAGGCGGAGCCTAGGAGGGATCATGTGACCAGCTTTGCTGGGCTCTTTGCCATTTCCTGTTGGGGAAGAGAATATCCCACAAGTAAGGATGACGCCGTGGACCGGACACACCTATGTTGGAGAAATCTTAGTTGTGTCTTGTATAAGGAAGTGTCTATTTTTAGAGATGTTTTTAAGGTGGAAGCAGCAGGCTTTAGCCAATGACTGAATGTGAGGAGTCAAATATGACCCCGAGACATCGGGCATGCGCGGTAGGGGTAATGGAGTTGTCGACAGTTATAGAGATTGGGGGTGGAGATTTTGGAAGAAGGGGGAAAAAAATAAGGAGCTCAGTTTCGGAGAGATTTAGCTTGAGGTAGTGAGAGGACATCCAGGAAGAGATTTGAGAAAGACAGTTAGTGACACGGGTTAGCAAGGAAGGATAAAGGTCTGGTGCAAAGAAGTAGATTTGGGTGCCGTCGACATACAAATGATATGGGAAACCGTCAGACTTTATTAGGGAACCTAGTGATGACGTGTAGATTGAGAAGAGAAGGTGACCGAGTACAGAGCCTTGCGGTACTCCGACAGAAAGTGGTGACGGGGCAGAAGAGGCCCCAGAGAAGGCAACACTAAAGGTATGGTTTGACAGGTAGGAAGAGATCCACGAGAGGGCTGTGTCACAGATGCCAAAGGATTGGAGGGTTTGGCGCAAAAGAGGGTGGTCAACAGTGTCAAAGGCTGTGGACAGATCAAGGAGGATAAGCAGAGAAAAGTGTCCTTTTGATTTTGCTGTAAGTAGGTCGTTGGTAACCTTAACAATTGCTGTCTCTGTGGAGTGATGGGGACGAAATACAGATTGCAGTGGGTCAAGGAGGGAGTTTGATACAAGGAAATGGGATAGGCGTGCATATACTAGTTTTTCAAGCAGCTTTGAGGCAAGAGGGAGGACTAGTGCATGTTTCAGAGATGAGGGAAATATACCGGTGCTGAGGGAGAGGTTGAAAATGTGTTTGAGTATAGGGGTAAGGGTAGCAGAGAGGGAGGGGAGTAGATATGAGGGGAGTAGATATGAAGGGATAGGGTCAAGGGGACAGGTAGTGAGGCGAGAGCGCAGTATAAGTGCTGAAACTTCTTCCTCAGTAACTGGGGAGAATGAGCTAAGTTTAAGGTTATGTGGGTTGTGGTTGATTGAGAGCATTTGAGGGGGTGAGAGAATGATATGTTGAGAGCCGATTTTGTTTCTGATGGAGTCGATTTTGTAAATTAAGTGGCTGGCAAAGTCTTGAGCTGACAGAGAAGTTGCATTAGGGGGTGGGGGAGGGCAGAGAAGAGTATTGAAAGTGGAGAACAGACGTTTTGGGTTTGAAGAAAGATTATTATTATACTTTAATTTTAACTATTAATGAAGCGCCATCATATTCCGCAGTGCTGTCCATGGATACAGTTCATTTAAATAAAACAATAATATAAAACTTCTAAGACTAAGAGACAGGACAGAATTTACAAACACATACAGGAGGAATAGAGGGCTCTATTCCCGTGGGAACTTACAATCTAGAAGATCTAGATTAGAGATAAGAGTAGAGAAGTAGTGTTGCTTATGGAGATTAAAGGGACAGTCAACACCAAAATTTTTGTTGTTTAAAAAGAAAGATAATCCCTTTATTACCCATTCCCCAGTTTTGCATAACCAACACAGTTATAATAATACACGTTTTACCTCTGTAATGATCTTGTATCTAAGCTTCTGCTGACTGCCCCCTTATTTCAGTTCTTTTGACAGACATGCAGTTTAGCCAATCAGTGCTCACTCCTAGGTCACTTTACGTGCACAAGCTCAATGTCTAAGAAATTAGCATATGAACCTCCTAGGTTTAGCTTTCAACTAAGAATACCAAGAGAACAAAGCAAAATTGGTGATAAAAGTAAATTGGGAAGTTGTTTAAAATTGCATACCCTATTTAAATCATGAAAACATTTTTTGGACTTGACTGTCCCTTTAAGGGCAGAATAGTAGGAGTTCAAGATGAATTTGTAAAGAAGAAAAATCAGCTGAACTCCGATATTTTCTCCAGTGCCGCTCAGCAGTACGGGAACATCTGCGTAGGTACCATGTCAGAGAAGTATGCCAGGGCTGAGGATGAGTGTTTGATTTCTGAGCTATGGTAAGAGGGGCGAGATTGTCAAGGACGGATGTAAAGGTGGAATTATAGTGGCAGATAGATTGGTCAGGGCAGGAAAAGGAGGAGAAGGATGAGAGGAGAGGTTCGAGGGAATTGGAAAGCTGTTGCTGATCTAATGACATAATGCTTCTGTGAAGTTAGGTGTGAGGAGTATAAGGAGTGAGAGTTGTAGGGAGGGATGATATGTTGCAAGTAAGGAGATGGTGGTCAGAAAGAGGGAGTTTGTGAAGATTGAGAGAGTGCATCGATAGCTAAAGATCATCTAATTTGCTTTGTTCTCTTGGTATCTATTGTTGAAAAGCCTGCATTTATATGACCCCGCATTTGGCAATTTATCAAGCCTAGACCTAAAATACGTATCTGATATATTATGTTTATTTGCATAACAGATAATGCAGGTAGATCTATCTATAGATCGTTTCTATTTAAAATAGATTATAAGCTAAAGGTTATTCATCTTGAAATATAGATTTGTTTTTAATAATCGCAAGATGCTGTATATTCATGGCTATAATGTTTAATTTTTGGGGGGTGTAAATAAATTCCATTAATCCATTAACAATATCATGCTCTTCCAGAGCTTTCTTTCATATTATTGTGGGCAATTTTTCTATCTTAAAGATATAACATATTATTGGTTTTGTAGTTCTCAAAACTGTGAATTTGTGTCTGCAGAAATAACAAGCCCTTACTTCACAGCAAAAATGTTATAAAATAAACATACAGAGTTGAGATATAAACCTTAAAGGGGCATAATCATGAAAGAAAACTTTTGGGTTTCAGGAAAGAAAAAACCCTTGAGTTTCAGGTAGAAGTAAATCTGAAAATTGTATGCTCTATTATCAAATGTGCTTCATTCTCTTTGTTTCTTTTGATGAAGGAGAGCAATGCTTTACTGGGGCCTAGCTGAACACACTGGGTGAGACTGACAAGCAACTAGCTCAGAGTAGCAGATTGTTTCTGAGCCTACCTATGTTTGCTTTTCAACAATGGATACCAAGAGAACAAAGCTAATTTCATAAGAAATAAATGGGAAAATTGCTAAAAAATGTTTTTACATGTTCTTTCTTAATCATAAAAGTTTAAAGGGACAGTCAAGGCCAAAAAAAACTTTTAATTTTGACTTAACTGTCCCTTTAATATCATTGCACCCCTGCAAAAATATGTACACAGAATCAACCCATACTAGGTTTCAAGAAACTCACTGAGAAGTTTGTTTGGGGTGGAATAGAGCTGCACAAGGACCCAAGTGTGAGGAGGGAGGGTTACTTTTTTAGTTAAATAAAACGGTAAATTGTTATTAAAGGGACACTAAACACAATTTTTTTCTTTTATAATTCAGATAGGATTAAATTAGAAAGTTGCTTAAAATTGCATGTTCTATTACCAATTTCCCTTTGTTTTCTTATCTTTATTTGAAAAGCAGAATTGGAAGCTTTGGAGATGGCCCATTTTTAGTTAAGAAAAAAATATAGCCACCAATCAGCAAGAGCTACCCAGGGTGCTGAAACAAAAATGGGCCAGCTCTAAAGTTTACATATATGCTTTACAAAGATAGATAGGAGAACAGAGGAAAATTGATAATAGGAGAAAATTAGAAAGTTGCTTCAAAAAGGTTGCTCTATATGAAACATGAAAGAAAAATTTGGGTTAGGTAATCATTTTTCTCCTTCCAATAAAATACAGCTGAAAAGTTGAAAACTGAAGGAAGTACACCTCCCAATAATTGTATTCAATGATCTATCTATGCATATCTATTATATAACCAAATAAGTAATGGTCTGATGTAACCGGAAAAATAATCTGAAAAGTTATTAGTCTAAAAATGAAAGCCATGATTTAAATAGATTTAAATCAAATCTGCCCTGGGATAATGCATTGAGTTTAAGGATATAAAGTAAAGTGCAGTAAAATGTCAATGTAAAAAACCTAGAAATGAACACAAAAAGACACACTATAGACCCATAATATAAATGAATTACGTGTAGAACATTTATTTGAAGACTTCACGGGCTCATGTAACCATATAACCTCCTTAAGATATAGTTCTAACTGTATGTGCACCATGAGGTTTTGTTTCCATAAATACTCCTCTCAGTAAAATGAGACATCTGCAAGGGATTTACAGACGCAACTGCAGAAACCTATAACTGAACAGTGCTAAAATACGTTAGCAGAGATGGCCAGAGATAAGATAAATATCTCCTTTAAAATTATTTTATACGCAAATTAAATATGCAAAAAGTCCTAAATCCTAAAAACAAAATGGAGAATTGGTACCAGCCATTAGCCAAGATATGATAATCTCAAGCACCTCATGTGGTGACTTGTGGATTTTAAGAGCGTATTAATTATACCAGTGGGTGCTCTAGCTAGATGTGGCTTCCCCGGTTAACAAAAAAAAAAAAAAAAAAAAAAAAAAAGGAGGAGATAGTAATGGTATTCACTAGGACTAGACAGGGTGTACATTACCTGGGCAGAATTCTCAGAATAACCTGGTTGCATTTCCCATAGCATGGTTAGCAGCCTTAGAGTAGCAGGAAATATCCAAACGTCAAGGTTTAACACATACAGCTTTGGTGCATTCAAGTGTCTTGTTTATGGTTAAACTTAAATATTTCTTTAACTCATCAAGTACCAGTAAGTACTTATTGGGAATCTAATATCTCCGTAAGTCCTCACAATATTCTAATATATACATGTAAGTCTATAAATCACCGTACTTCATATGTCAGCTGCAAAAAGTCCTGAAGTGTCAGGTAATCACTCCAGCACAAAAAAATGAGGAACCAAGAATAAACTTGAGTTGATATTTTAGGTTCCAGGACCAAAGAAGGGTCAAGTGTCTATGGCATTCAAGCAGTGTGTGACCTTGAAAAGACATTGGTCCTATGTGTTATGCTTTTTACTGAGCTGTAAGAAGAGACAGGGACAAACAGAATTTTGTGGAGTAGAATACAAAGTGCGGTGGTCGTGGGAGATTTTCATATAAAATGAAAACAAGCCGTCTTGTTTATACAAGTACATAGAAGATAAATTAGTGTATTGCAAGACCTCTTTGGTAGGGTCGCTTCTATATTTTCCAACCAAGAATTCCTAAAAATTGATGACAGAAGATTGTGTTTTTTTTTTATGGTCTATGTAATCAGCCCTACAGACAAACACTGCAGGTCCCAGTATTCTCTAAGCAATGTATTTAAAGAGACAATGTAGTGTAAAAATAGAATAATTTTCCTCTTCATTAAACACATAGCTAAAGTCAGCCACTTAGGTGTAATAAACTGCTGCTCCTGAGGACAATGCTGGTGAACCAGTCAGGAGGGGCATACCAAACCACCAATCCAAGTGAAAAACAGCTTATTGACGGAACAGAACATACTAAGTGCCCATCTTCAAGCACTGCAAAGGGGTTACACCAAGTAAAAAAGGTCTTGCGTTTCAAAACCAAATGCTGTACAGAATTACACAATTTTCTTTTTCTGCTATAAAGGCCCTTTACATTTGTAGAAGTCTTGATTGTATGTTTCATGACCTTGCATAAAAAAATATCAACTCAGTGATACTCGAACAGGTCCTATATCACAGAGGGTTACCTGGGTGCTAATACCATGAATGAGAGTGAGCAGCGGATTAGTGCTTAAGTCAGTGGAAGCAAGTCACTCACAAACAAGCACTTGTAAAGATCCATAAAGCCCATAACGCAAGCATTGTTTGCCACTGCACGAGCACGCAGGAGTGAACACTAGCCTAATTAATATACAAAATTTAAGGATTGCCATAGGATTTATTTTTCTAATGAAGGAGCAAGAGTTAACAGGGGCAGTCGTTAAACATTACTGCGGAAAACAAAAATGTTTTATTATGAAAGCTTTGTTTTTAAAAAGCAACTAAAAGGGATACTAAACTATATATCTTTCATGATTCAGATAGAGCATGCCATTTTAAGCAATTTCTAACTTGCTCATATTATCAATTTTTCTACATTCTCTTGCTATCTTTATTTGAAAAGCAGGGATTCTAAACTTAGGAGTCGGCCCATTTTTGGTTCAGCACTTGCTGGTTGGTGGCTAAATGCAAGTGCTACCCAGGGTGCTCAACCAAAAATGGGCCAGCTTGTAAGCTTAGATCCCTGCTTTTCAAATAAAGATAGCAAGAGAATAAAGAAAATAGTAAAATTAGAAAGTTTCTTTAAATTGCATTCTCTATCTGAATTATGAACAAAAAAAAAAAAAAATGTGGGTTTAGTATCTTCAACATATTCCCTGTAGTTATAAAACGCAGAGCAGTATTTTCTTTAAGTGGCCAAATACAAAGTTTACAGTAATGCTCAGTTAAGCAGTATCCAGTAGAGATAAAGTGCAGGTATTGAGTACCGCAGATGATTGAGTAGGAAATACCAGAGTCCTTGCCGCGCCAGATGGTAGTTATGGCTGAAGTCCCGCTAGGAATACCCTGTTATGTGCACAGCATTTTCCTATGTCCCAGTATCATTCAGCTGCTGTGAAGAGTCTTCTTTGTAAATGATACTCCCCAGGGTTTTTACATAGGTTTGAGCTCCCAATTTGTAATCCATGAGCAAGTAGCTGGAACAACCTCTATTCTCTCCTACGAGGCCAAGAACAAAACTAAGGGAGATGGGAGGGATTTTAAGCGCGCATATGAGTTCTTGACCTCCTGCTAGTGGCAGGAAATATATCCCATATGTTATGGAGGACCATCATCATTTTACAAGAAACTACAAAATTTATTAAGAAGATTACATAATGCACCAATGTGATTCCCAACAATAAACATTGGGTTTGAATTGGGAAATAAATGTCAAACTCTGGAGCTAATGTATAAAGCCTTAACGGAGGATTGGAAAAATGTAAATTCTAATTCATGCGGTTAGGAAGAATATTGAGGAGCCAGCTTTATATGGGATAGTTAAATAAAGCTTTAGAAACAGATGAAGTTTGTAATTTACATGCATTACCTATTTTGCTGCTAAAAATGAAGAAAAACCTTGCAGTGCTTTCGCTGCATATTCATACATTCATTATAAACAGAGCAGCTAGGGTGTGATTACAGCCAGGGAGTCACTAGCTGACATCCCTTGCTCCCTCATGCTGGAGCTGTGTAAAGTGCTATGTAACGGCTCTGTTATATGCAAAAATCAGAAGTGCTGCAAAAATGCATACAAAGCAGCTTAAAAAAAAAAAAAAGGGACATGAAACCCAAAATGTTCTTTCATGATTCAGATAGAGAATACAATTGACTTCTATTATCTTATTTGCTTCATTATTTAGCTATCCTTGGATGAATAGCAATGCACATGGGGTGAGTCACCACCAATCAGCAGCTACAGAGCCTATTTAGATAGGCTTTTCAACAAAGGATATCAATATAATGAAGCAAAATTAGATAAAAAGTAAATTGTAAAGTTGTTGAAAACTGCATGCTCTTTCTAAATCATGAAAAAAAAAAATGTGGGTTTTATATTCCTTCAAACTCACTCAGCTGATCTTCGTAAAAAGGTTTAGTTATGAGTAATGAAACAAATTTGCGATACTTTCATTATTTGTTTTGCCTCCTTTTCATGTAATTTAGCTCTGAAAATTGAGGATTCTCTAAATGTGACATGCACCCTTCTGACTTAGGCTAACCTAGCTACATATTTACCCTAATTGGCTTTAGCAGATAACTGCAAAACAATGCACTTTATACCAACATAATTTACTGTTTACCCGCCTTACATTTGAACCATGCTAAGCACCCAATTAGTATGCAACTACCTACACCTCTTCAATTATATTTCCACCACTCAAGCAAGGCTTCCTATATTGCACAAATGATCAAAACAATAAACTATTGGTTCATAGCAAGTCGGCATTAAGGATATTGTAGGACAGTACATACTTGAAGGGGTGTCCGTCATCAGACTTCTGGATTGCCTGCAGAACACCTTTGTATATTCTGAAGCTGATGGTAACGGAGAGCAGGGCCAAGGCAACATACGCACACACGCTGACAATGCTGAATGCTGTCAACGAAAGCAGCAGGAACAGACTGAGACCGAACACCACACCTGTCTTCTTAATATCTTGCCAGTATAGGAGGTCAATCACTGTCATGTGGGGAGAAAAAAAAAAAAAGCATAAGATTACAAATTATTTCGTTGAATCATTGAGAGCGAGAAAAATAAAAATAAATCATGGATTCAGCATAAAATAATGTTACAATATGATTACATGTACTATAACACAAAATATAAATATATATATATAAATTTATATAAATAAATTTATATATATATATATATTTATAGGAAGAAAAAACGAGTGCAAGCAGGTATCTCCAATTCCAACCTCGATTTATTGGTTTAAAAATCCATGTGGTACATGATCAATGGAAAATCACAGGTATTACTTGACAAACAATGGCTGCTGCTGACATGTTTCGCCACTCAAGGCGTAATCATAGCTGCAGTAAAAATCACAGTCTGCCTATTTAAGGCAGCTGGACAATTTCTATTGGTTTAAAACTGTAATTGTTGACAAGTTTCACTTGGGGATTTTTAACCCTATATATACAATTTAAACATTAATGCCTCTTAATAGTTCAAATGTGGAATAATTCTTATAAGTTACTAGTTTATTCTATAAATATTTATCAATGCAAAAGTCACAGCGCTAAACTAACGTATAAACTATGCATGAAACTTGGTACGCTATGCATGAAAAATAAGAATAATACATACGCAAGGGAATATACAAATACATATATATACACAAATACACGAATACAGAAATAAAAATAAATATAATGGGTTAAAATTAAAGCACTCTTGTGGAAACTAAGTTCTATATATTTGTATAAACAAGGAATAACAGAATCAATCTTGTTATAGTGCTAATGAACCCAATAATACGTTATTTTATTAATGCTCAACAATTGCATATAGCTATATTAGATAAATAGTGTATATTTATATATGCATGATTTTGTTAGAAAAATTATCAGAAACAATTACTAGAAAAGTTAGAAAAATTGCCAGCAGAAGTTGCTGAAAACGTTTGCTAGAAAAAAACAACTTTTACTAGAATTAATTCTAGAAAAGTGTCAGAAAAAATTGTTAGACAAAAATTGCTTGCTAGAATACTAAATAGAAAAAAGAAAAATTGCTAGAAGGATGGGACTAGGGAGAGTTGACACAATACAACCAGTCAAGCTGACACGTCTATTTAAATGTTATTTAAAGTATTAGGATACCAAATTAAATCCTTTGACTAAATTGATACCCGTGATCACAGGATTGTGTCACAGAAAAGGGAGATGCATGGACCAACAGATCATTTCAAAAATTTTAAAAATTTATTTCCAAAAATTTATTAGGTCATATTCCGAATTCAGACCCAGAGGTACTCTGGTCTGAAGCTTAAATATCCAATACATCTCCCTCTTCTGCAACAGTTTGTTGCGATCACCTCCTCTTGGTGGGCATACCACCCTCTCTATAGCCTGCCACCTTAAGCTACTAATGTCTGTATTGTGGCAACGTGCAAAATGTCTGACTAAAGGAGTACTCGCTTCTCCTGCTTGAATGGTTGATAGATGGTTACGAATACGGACCTTTACCTCATTAGTAGTTAATCCTACATACTGTAGGTGACAGCATATGCAGGTGAGAAGATACACTACATAGGTTGATGTGCATTTTAGGCAGCTGTTGATTGGAAAAGTGTCACCCGTAACTTCTGATTTAAAGATGTTTGACACCAAGATGTATTCGCAGACCCGACATTTTTGTCTGCATTTGAACAGACCTTTGTGAGTTAACCATGAACTCACAGGTCTGTTCAATTCAGGTAACATTGATGGTGATAAAACATTTGCCAAGGTTTTCGCTCTCCGATAAGAACATCTTAAACCAGTTTTGACACAATTTTCCAATTTATCGTCAGCTGAGAGGAGTTTGAAATGTTTTTTAACAATCCTGCATATTTCAGTGTATTGTGTGCTGAAATCTGTTACAAAAGTAACGCCTTGGTGGGTGTCTGAGACTGTGTTGGTGGAAGACCCTTGAATTAAAGTGTTCCTATCAAGGTCTAAGACCTGCTCTCTAGCTTTAGAAACCACTTGGTTAGAATAACCACGTCTTTTCAGTCTATCACTTAATTCTAGTGATTTTTCACAAAAAGTGTCATTCAGAGTGCAGTTCCTCCTAACCCTGACAAACTGCCCCTTTGCTACGGCAAAGGGGACATGTCGGGGATGGCAACTGCTGGCATGCAGCAGTGCATTGCCTGCAGATGGTTTCCGATAGATACTACAGATTATCTTTCCCTGTTTGGTTCCTTCCAAAGAAATATCCAAAAAATTAATGGTATTAGCACATAATTCAGATGTAAATTGTAGACCAATATTGTTGCTATTTATAGCATCAATAAATTCCGAGAATGCTGTGTCCCCGCCCACCCAAATCAGCAGGAGATCATCAATATAGCGTCCATAATAATGGATCAAATGCCTGTGGGAGTTCCTATCTCCATAGATGTGGGACAGCTCCCACCAACCCATAAAGAGGTTTGCATAGGAGGGGGCAAACTTAGCCCCCATAGCTGTCCCACACCCCTGGAGAAAGAACTGCCCTTCAAATTTGAAGTAATTATGGGTGAGCAGGAACCACAGCACCCTCAGAATGTATTTCTGGAAGTTCAGACTAAAACCCGAATAGTTCTTGAGAAAGAAGGAAATTGCTTCCAGTCCCTCTTTATGGGGGATGGAAGAATACAAAGAAACCACATCAATTGTGGCCCATCGAAATTGACCAAAGTTCCATTCTTTAGATTCTAGTATTTGGATGACATGTTTCGTATCACCAAGATAACTATTCAAGGATAGCACAAATGGTTGGAGGATTCCATCCATCCATTGTGATACGTGTTCAGTCAGTGAGCCAATCCCACTGACAATGGGTCGTCCCTTAACTTCAGTAAGGGATTTGTGTATTTTAGGAAGATGGTGGAAGATGGGCACTACAGGGTGATCAACACATAGAAATTCAAAAGTGTCACGATCAAAGTGCCCATCCTCCAAGCCATCGTCCAGAATACCCAAAAGTTCACGTTTATATATTGAAGTGGGATCAGCAGACAAGAGAGTATAATTGTCAGTATTATGTAACTGTCGAAAGGCCTCTTGTAAATACATATCTCGATCGAGGACCACAATAGAACCTCCCTTGTCTGCTGAACGCACCACAATATCTTTATTATTCTTGAGTTCATCAAGGGCTAGTTTTTGTTGTTTCGTCAGATTGGAATGCATCTTATTTTCTACCGCTTTCAGTGCTGTAAGGTCGCGTTCAACTCTTTTAAAAAAGGTTTCAAGTACTGGACCTCTAGTGTGTATAGGGTAGAATTCAGAGGGTTTCTTAAAAGTACCGTAGAAATTAGTGTTGTCTGATTGGGTCTTAGAATCGCCCTCTCTCATTAATTGCTCCAGTGTAAGGGTATCACATACCTCACTGAATGTCTGTATATATCGTGTATTTTTCATTTGTGATGATAATGTTACTCGTGGGTTATCTATCTCAGCTGCAGATAAATTACTTGCTCCACAATAAAATTTCTTTAGAGTCATGTTTCTTATCAATTTATTAACATCTAATAACGTTTTAAAAACGTCAAAGTTGCTTGCAGGAGAAAAATTCAAACCCAAACTTAATACAGACAATTGAGCTGGTGTAAGCGTGTGCTTAGATAAATTGACAACATTATCTACTACTTGTATTTGTTTTTGTTTTGCCCCCTGTTTCCTCTGTTGCCTCGATTGCCCCTCAGCTGATAATGTTTCTGTCCCTGTTGTGCTCCTAACCCTATTCCTGTTTTCTGGGTTGAAAGACAAAAAAACCTGAGCCAAATTAACCTGGTCTTCATGAGAGGCATTTGTACCCTGTATCTGTGCACTCACCGTATCAGTAACATAAGTATATTTAGAATTTGTAGAAATAGAACCTGGGTTAGAATCTTTAGGTCTAACCACTTGTCCCTGGGATATGTCTTGTACATTGGCTTGTGTGTGCAAAAATGAGGTTGCAGGTTTAAGGATGCCCCTATGGGGTTCCTCACCCCCTGAAGGCTCATTATCTTCTCCTGACTCAAATTCACTATCGGAATAAGTTACTCTCTTCTGATTGGACTTAATTTTTGGTTGATCATTATGTGTGTTTTTATTATCAGATGTCTGGTTCTGACGTCTGTTTCTAGATCTACTTCTACCACGTCTAGAGTTGCCTCTATCAGAACGTTTCCAAATGTACACACTATTATTGGTGTAGTCCAATTGGTCTCTAATAAACTTTGTATGCTTAATCTCTAAGACACTCTGTTTCACTTCAGCCACACCACTTTTCAATATTTCATCAAACCTAGAGAAATTAGTGTCAGCAAGCCTATTGTTCATTTCAGCTTGCAAGAGACCTATTTCTTCTCTGACCCCATTTAGCAAATGCAATTTGTAAGTATTTAACAATAACATCAAACGAATAGAGCAATCAGACAATATTTCGTTCCAGGAATTGATAAAATCTATATCAGAAACATCAAAGGTGGGGAATTTGTTAATGCGTAACCCACGGGGAATTATTTTAAGCTTAACATAAGTATCCAAAGTCCAAATGTCCCATTGCAATTTGTGTTCTTTAATGAGCAATTTTTCCATCTCTTCAAAAAGACCTGAGAGTGAATAATTAACTTTATCTGTTGAGAAAACTCTAGTGATATCTGTATCAGTGCTGTCCCTTGCTGAAAGAGGCATTAGTGAAAAAAATTGTTGTTGTGAAATTTCCATGATGAGAATTGGTCAGTTCCTTAAAGGACAACTGCAGAAAACACTGTGATAATGGTAATATCAGGCAAATTACCAATAAATAATATAGTGAGAAAATAGTAATCACAGTGGAAGCTAAGTGTCCTTGAATTGTATAGTGTCAGTAATGAGCAAAGACATATAATGTCCCAAGTTGAACAGAAAAAGACTCTTATTTTCCAGTATTGTATACCCTAGTGGTACAAGGATATACTGTTAATCTGTATGTGTGTGGTGTCACTCCGTCACGCCAGCTTATAAATAAGCCACAGACCTGTCCTGGTCGCTGCTACTAACGCTCAGCCCTCTGGAAGGCGATAGACTCCGCTTGTAATGCGGCCCCGGTGCAGTCAATAATGTGACAACAACTCACCAATCTAGGCGATGCGGGATTCAATGAAGATATCCTGAAGTAGCATTGTAAGTTTTGCCAAGAACTTTGACAAATGACTGTATCGCAAAGTTATGTATATGTTCACCTATCGTATAGGCACATCTTCCATTGCACTCCAATAGCACACTCCTCAAAACCACTTACTCCACTGTCGGAGTCACACCTGAAAGATTCGTAGCTCACTTTAAAGGTACAGCTGCATGTATAGAGCCAAAAATGTCTCTGAAGAAACAAAAGATTCAGGGAATAGGCCTGGACAGGTGCATACAGTCATTTGTCAAAGTTCTTGGCAAAACTTACAATGCAAAATTGATTCAAATGGATCCTTCTGTCTATAGCCACTCATAGTCCCTGGTGACGAGAGACCACTCCCACTATTGCTGATGTCACACGCCAAGTAATCATCACAGGTGCTTGCAAGCAGAAGACAAGTGGAAACAACAAAAACCGGAGGACTTAAGCTAAGTATATGCTGTGTTTTCCAACTGAATTATTACACTTGCTAGAGACTCTTTATCCAGCAGTACTACTTGCGGCACATTTATTTGCCTTAAGAGAAGATTCCCTGGTATATATAAAGAGGAAAAACAAGCGCTTTTTGATACATAATATAGTTCACCTCTGTTTGGACTGCAGCCATATGTTTAACATGTATTTTGCCTACTTACTATAAATGTCCTATAAACATTAGATTCTATGTAACATTCGTTATAAACATGAGTTTTCTGGTTAACCCCTTATTGTTTATGATGTCTTTTTGTAATTTATAGCATAGGGAAAGTATTAGGTCTAAGTGCACTTAAAATGTTTTAGATTTTGCTGTCTTTAGTGGTAACTGATATTGACAGATAAGATATCGCTATATACTTAAGTGTTTTTTTGGGAAATTATTATAAATAAATTTTTGAAAGTCTTCTATGTGTGCCGTTTATTCCCTTGCTGTTCTAGGGTAATCTTATATACCCTGGTATTTTTTTCTATCTTTCTTTTATATTTTATATTTACTATAAGGGTGGCACCATTTAAAGCAAATTAGCAATATTACCTACTCTCTCACACCCCCTATATTTAGTATATATATATATATATATATATATATATATATATATATATATATATATATATATATATATATATAAATTTATACATATATATATATATATATATATATATATATATATATATATAAATTTATACATATATATTTACACACATACACACACTATTTATATATATTTCTCCGCATTCTGAGGAGGGAAACATCCATCTACACTTTATGAAAAAGCCATCCACTCAGAACGAAGCCAGTGTTATATCAGGATAAACAATATCTACTAAAGGAATATCGTTTGAAAAAATCTACACTATTTTTTTAGATCAGTTTATTTCTGACTAGCCATCTCTTCTCCGTGTTTAACCATTGCTAAATTGTTTTAAACACACGAGGTAACTAGAACTCACTGTGCTCTGGTATCATCCTCAAAAACAAATTCCACTGCAGCCATTTGTTGGCTAGTGCACTTTCATCTTAACTGACAGAGTGATGCAGGAGCGTTAAGGGACATTGTACTCTAAAATGTTCTCCTTTTTAATGTGTTCCCAATGGTTCATTTTATTTCCTGGAGTGTATTTAAAGGGCCATAATACCCAAATGTTTAAACACATGAAAGTGATGCAGCATAGCTGTAAAAAGCCGACTAGAAAATATCTCCTGAACATCTCTATGTAAAAAAGAAAGATATTTTACCTCAAAAGTTCCTCAGTAGCCACCTCCCATTGTAAAGGATTTCTAAGCAGCATATTAGTGTGTCTGTCCTAGGACAGCTGAAGGGATGAGCATCATGCACTCTCATGCTATTTCACCAATCAGGTAAAGGAAGTTTACAATGAAATCTCATGAGAGTTAAGTCAAATCTCATGAGATCACAGTAAAAGTTCATGACCTCAGCACTGCTGATGCCGATTGGCTGCTTTTCATTTCTTCATTTTTTTTAATTTTTTTACCTGCAACTGGGAACAGTTGAGTATAACTTTTTACACAGAACTTACTCTGCTGAGCTGAGGAGATTGTGAGGTAAAATATCTTCCTTTTTTACATAGAGATGCGCAGGTGATATTTTCCTGTCAGCTTTTTACAGTTATACTGCATCAGTTTCAAGTGATTTAGCATATGAGTATTATGTCCCTTTAATAGTTTGCAAACAGATCCTTTACCTTTATTTTGTTATAGCTTAGTTTGCCTGTCATATCCCCACCTATACTGGAAACCGAGAGGCAGAGCTTTTTTTCCCCACTTTCTGCAATGAGGCTTTTTCTGCAGTTCATTATAAAATTAAAGGGACAGTACACTGTAAAATTGTTTTTATAAGAATGTATTGTCAATGACTTATTATACCAGCTGCAGAGTATAAAAAGTATGAAAAACTGCATTTTCAGGTTTGTGTATATGAAAAGTTGCTGGTTTTGTGCTTTTAAACCACAGCCTTATTACAATGGGTTGAGCGTCACTTTTATGTACACAGACTTGCTCCCTTATCTTATCTTAGTCTGGAAAACTAAAGTTCAATACATAGAGAGAACAATGGAAAATTACCATGTTATTACTTAACTAGCCTGCACCCCACTGAGAGTGTAATCTCTTCTGCTGGCTGTGTTTACTTAGGCTATTCAATAGAATATACTCCAGTATAGAAACTCAGTAAAGGTCGGGATACCACAGGCTAAATAAGGCCAAAATAGGGGTAAAGGAGCTACTTGTAAACAATTTAATACACTCCAGCAGATAAAATGAATAATTGGGAACAATTTAAAGGGGAGAAACATTTTGGGTGAACTATTCCTTAAAATTAAATTGTCAAATTAGGCAATTACACTAAAGCATCAGCTCAATTGCAATGTGTTTATTAACAATAGAATAATGCTGTCATGATACAATCCTGTGGAGTAATTGATACGTGGATTGGTTTCATGTGAACTGTATGTTCTTTGTGTAATGTGTAGGAAGTTTTAAGACCCCCCTCCTCTTGGAGACTGATACTGTGAGTCACGGCTAGCTGTGCATTGGCTAACTCGTCATAAATTATGACTAGGGCGGGGACATTGACAAGACAAAGAGAATTTGAGTTTTAAACTTGATGTAACAGAAAGGCTGGGTTAGAACTTCCCTGGGACCCCAAGCAGCCAACATCTGAAAGAAGTTCTCCATATATCTCAAGAATTTGGTAATAATCTTAGATAGCGTAATCTTTTTATGTCCCAATTATTTTTTTTTAAAGAATTGTAACTTTGTACCTGTATGTTATTTTGGAAAGTTTTTATATTTTGGCACTGTGTAACCTGTATTGATATTTTTGTTATTAAACACATAGAAAATCTCATTCTGTCTGTGGGCTCTAATATTTGAATTCACCCTCTGTTGAGACAAGGTTAAAAGGCACGTTACCTAATTGTGTGAGTTATTGGGGTTCCAAAACACTGCATCTTATTTAGAAGTTTTGGCGGTGGCAGAAATTGTTAGAGCGGTGTGAACACAATTTGGGGATTAATGTGGTGTCCCTTTTTAAGGTCCAGAACTGTGTGCTATTAACCCCCTTCCCATCCACATCTCTCTATTGTGACGTTGAAAAGGCTTAATTCATCACAAAAGCAGTTTAAAGGGACATTATACAATCATTTTTTGCTTTGCAGAAATGTTTTACAGATTTATATAGCCCATGAAGTTTTTTTTTTTTGTTTTTTTTTAAAGAAAATGTAGTTTTGCTTATTTTTAAATAACATTGCTCTGATTTTCAGACTCCTAACCAATCCCCAAAGTTTTACGAGAATACCGTCAGATACCCAACTCCAGCTTGCTCCTGTATGTGTAAAGGGTCTTTTCATATGCAAAAGAAGGGGGAGGAGGAGGGGTGGAGTGTCTTATTTCCCACTTGCAGTGGGCTTTTCAACAGAGCTAAACAGTTTTTAAACCGTTTTATACTGGGATTTTTATATCAGTATCTGTGCATTTTATTTTTTATAGTAGTGTTTATTACATGCAGTTATATGAAAATTGGTGTATACTGTCCCTTTAAGTTTTATAATGTATTGCCAGCAGTTGAAGATTACATTGCAAATTAGCTACAAAGGAAAAAACAAAACAAAAACACAACATTTTAAGTTTAAAATGTCTCAATTGTTTCTTTTGCTCTTGATATATATATATATATATATATATATATATATATATATATATATATATATATTAATAAGATAAAGATGTACTAATTTAAAAAAAAAAAAAAAGTACACAGCTCACAAGAATGTCTTACATTCAGGAGTCACTACTTTGCAGCCTGAGAAAGGCAGGAAGGGGGGCAGGGTTGAGAATAAAAATACCTGAAAGACAGCACTGTTCCTTATTTGACTGTCCTCATCAAACAGTGCTTTGCTCTGGCTGCACTGTTAAAAAATAAAAACCTTACAGTGTAGCCAGAGCATAATGTTTGAAAAGAACAGCATAAGTGGAGCAGCGCAAAGCGAAAGCACTAACAGTTCCTGCATATGTCCCATTCTTTCTGCAGACATGCAGCATTTCTGCAATAACACCTTCGATCATAGCATGTTCCGCCTTGGGAACTGAAAATAAGTGGGGGGGGGGGGGGGGGGGGGGGGGGGGGTAATGACCGTAAATATGAGGAGATGGCACTAATTAATCTCCTAGTGTGGTCAAAGAGGGAGAGATATTTTGTATCTGGGAAAAAGCTGGTTGTGCTCGTTCAACCACTTCTCTGTTATGTACTGAAAAGCTAATTATGGCGAACATTAGGTCTGCTTTACTTGCAACTCTGGCCATTGTTATGAGCATGTCCTGGGCAACAGGTGGTAGTTTAAATGAACAAAACCATATGTAAAATACAAAAATAAAAACGAAGGAACAATTTTACCATACATTTAACGCTTTGTAGTAGGTATACCAAGTCATTTGAAACAAACAAGTTTATAGTACAGTGTCCTGTTAAATAGGGAACAGGTAGTAACGAAACTGCTCTAACAAAATGGAGAATTTCACTTTCACTGATTAGATATATTAGTGATGCTGATGTAATATGCTACCAACTCTCGGCATCAGACCACTTAAAAAAAGGCAACACCTCCACTGTTTCCTAGTGCAGCACAGAATTCAACAAGCAAGTAAAATATCTTCTCCATACAATCTGTGCACTATAGTCACTAACAGGATTAGCCACTTTAAACACACATATATATTAGAGTAGATTTTCAGTAGTTCCTGTAATCTAGTACACTGTAAATCTACAGGTTTGCTGTATAAGCGATTGCATAATACAAAATAACATTACTTGAAATTGCATATTGAGTCTTTATTATAAAAATTCATTTTTATTGTGGATTTGATGGAATCATTTAAAAAAAAAAGACAGATGCAAATATTGAGTCTTTATAAAACTATTAAAAAAACCAAAAACACCACATCATGTGCAATACAATGAACATGGGAAAAAAAGTAAAGGGTACAATACTAAAGCTGTAATATGTTTACTGGTCAGATGACCATAGATCAAAATTTGTATTTAAAGGGATAGTAAAGTCCAAATTAAACTTTCATGATTCATTTAGGGCATGTCATTTTAAACAACTTTCTAATTTACTTTTATCAAATTTACTTTGTTCTCATGTTATTCTTAGTTGAAAGCTAACCCTATGTAGGCTCATATGCTAATTTCTAAGCCCTTGAAGGCAGTCTCAGCATTTTACAGTTTTTCACAGCTAGAGGATGTTAGTTCATGTATTTCATATAGATAATATTGTGCACATGAAGTTATTCGAGTCAGCACTAATTGCCTGAAATGCAAGTCTGTCAAAATATCTGAGATAAGGAGGCCGTCTGTAGAGGCTTAGATACAAGGTAATTACAGAAGAAAAAGGTATTTTTCTAGAACAGTGTTGGTTATGCAAAACTGGGGTATGGTAAATAAAGTGATAATCTATTTTTAAACAACAACATTTTTGGTGTTTACTATCCCTTTAATAAAGGCTTCCCACATCATTGCTATAAAACTGCAAACTGCTAAACAGCAGCAGAACTACAGTTTTCATATAAATACATGTATTTGCTATTGTACCATTTGTGAAAACATTTACACTCTAACATAGCTTCAAAGGCTACAAGCCTTATTTCCATATAAATCAGCACACAAAGCCAGATCTCAGCAGGTCAGAGTGCCCTTCAGGGGTTTGTGTGTGACTCATTTGAATTTCATTTGATACACAATGGAATATTTCCCCAAATGAAGAACCTTATAGCAGCATAAACATATCAAACTTTTCAGCTTCAAAGATGTTTATCTTACTGTGAACTAAACCATATTTAGTAGCAGTTTAACATGGAAAGGACTAATGATTCAGTAATGCTCTGCAGGACGCCAAAATGTGAGCAAAATAGCATAAGGCAAGGCTTGACAGATTGGTATATCTAGCATTCAGGTCATGTGCAGTCATACAAAGGTAGGTATGTATGTAGGGGTGTGTGAGAGATATAAACCCCAGTGCCTGTGTTCTGTCGAGAACTCCAATCTGACGTCACTTCCGGTGACTATTTTGATATCTGTTTTGCCTGGTGGGCCAAGGCAGACCCTTTGGCATACACCCCAAGTAAACCTTGGGGAATGAGGTTTACATGGGGGGCTTTGCCCCCCCTTGAACCCCCCAGGCAGAGGCAAAATAGATAGTGAAGATGGGCGATTACAGGGTCTGATTGGTTGTGAATCCTGTCACTCACTGGACCCGGACCAATCAGATGTATGGAAATACCGGACCGGAAGGGACGTCAGATTGAAATTCTCAACAGAACACCTGCAGTTGTGGAAACCTGCTGAGCCCCATTTACCTACTAGCATAGCTTTACAGTGGCATTTTAAAACGGGCAGATTTGCACCCTTGTGCCGTAGGCAATGCAATAAGATAATATAAGCGCAATTCAACCAGTCACAGGGAACCAGATCAGCTACATGAAAGGTTGCCATACAAGCAAGCCTCTGGCAAATAAAAGGTTAAATCAGTGTGTATAAGTTTTGGCATCAAAATAAATCAAAATATGTTAACGTAACCTTTGCAGTAAACATTTATTTCTGCAATTTTTAATGCAATTACTTCACTGAATATAACAGCGTGAAAAAATAAAATACTCAATGTAGCACGTGCAAAGGTTTAGGCACCCACCTAGTTGATCCACTAGTGATTTCTTTATAAGGTCTGAGAACGGACTCAATAGGCCTTGAGCTAAGTCTAGTGGTAACAGCTCTACAGCATACTACTGTGGGCTAATGAAGTAAAAATGGAGTTCTTCGGTTTGAAATTCCCAGTAGCGAAGGGGTTAAAGGGACAGTCAACACCAGAATTTTTGTTGTTTAAAAAGATAATCCCTTTATTACTCATCTCTGTGATTACCTTGTATCTAAGCCTCTGCAAACTGCCCCTTATTTCAGTTCTTGACAGACTTGCATTGTAGCCAATCAGTGCTCACTCTAGGGTAAATTGACATGCATGAGCTTAATGTAATCTATAGGAAACACATGAACTAATGACCTCTAGTGGTCAAAATGCATTCAGATTAGAGGCAGTCTTCAAGGTCTAAGAAATTAGCATATGAACCTCCTAGGTTTAGCTTTCAACTAAGAATACCAAGAGAAATTGGTGATAAAAGTAAGTTGGGAAGTTGTTTAAATTTACATTTCATATTTAAATCATGAAGGTTTTTTTGGACTTGACTGTCCCTTTAATGTAAGGTTTCAGAGACAAATTTTCCATTTTCTTTTGATGGTGTAGGAAACTGTACCCTCAACAGCTTGGTTTTCTTTGCAGTTTCTCTAAGGCAAATAAATACCTATTCTTTTAAGTGTTATAATGATATGTGTCCTCTGCCTTTCTCCTCGTCATTATGATGGCAAATCTATGACTTCATGCAGCACAAAGCTGTCCATTTAATGCTTATGATAATAAAGTTTCCAATTCCTTTAATAGACTTTAATTCATCCATTTTAATGATGATGCACTATAACTTACTTTTTAATATAGTGATGCAATTCTCATACCCTGAGCTCCAGCCGCCCACTTTAAAAGTATTTTTCTTGTGAGCTAACAGTTTGAACTGTTCTCTAATCGTCGATCTAGCCAAACAGAACACACAATTTTTTTTTGCAGCTAGAATGCCAATTAAATAACAGTTCAAACTCTTGCTCACACAAAAAAAAAAAAAAAATCACTACCATAACTTTAAATGGACAGTCTAGTATAAAATTAAACTTTCATTATTCAGATAGGACTATTAATTTTAATCAACTTTCCAATTTACTTTTATCATCAAATTTGCTTTTTTCTCTTGGTATTCTTAGTTTAAACTAAACCTAGGTAGGCTCATATGCTAATTTCTAAGCCTTTGAGGGCTGCCTCTTATCACAGGCTTTTTAAATCTCTTTTCAACACAAAGAGACAGAAAGTACATGTGGGCTATATAGATAACACTGTGTTTAGGCACAGGGGGTTATTTAAGATTTAGCACAAAACAATGCTAAATTTAAGACAATAGATAATACACAGTCACAGTCGTGATCAAGGGGCTGGAAGGTTCCTAGATACAAAGTAATCAGAGGTAAAAAGTAAATTAATATAACTGTTGGTTATGCAACACTGGGGAATGGATAATAAAGGAATTATCTATCTTTTAAAACAATAACAATTCTATGGTAGACTGTCCCTTTAAGTGGGTGTAGTAACTGTAGCCTGTAACAAGTTAGAACAATGCTTTTACATAGACATAGGTTTCATAAGTAATCAAACGTTGGGACACCTGTAGGCATTGTTATCTATGTCCTTTCATTGTTGGAGAACAGCTGCAAGTTTTAAACCCATTACTTTCTCGCTGAATAAGGTCTTTGTTTATAACTGAGTAATAGTAGGCATTTTTTTCAGTTTTTGGTAACCTGAACGTCTATCTTTTGCCTCCAACAGTTTACAAATGTTTGACAGGAAACAAATGTTCCCAGAGCTGTATTTTTCATGCGTTTTTTTTTACTATTACACACACACCTATGCCTGTATATACAATATCAGCTTCCAAATTCTGACAGGAGTAAGTTACCCAGAGTTTTAGTACAATGTGTCTGGACATCTGGTGAGCTCACAGAAGCACGTGTATTCCCCAAACATCCAGCAGAGGAAAACACCATTAGCACCTGTGAACACGTGGACAGAAAGCAGCTAACTAGACACAGCTCAAACAGTCTGCACCTTATTGTTTAAGCCAACGATTTTCAGATTTTATTAAAACTGCATGGGAGAGAGCCAACATTAGATAAATATGTTTTTATTTTATGGACATTCTACTGTAATAAACCACTTCCATTTACTAAACCATTTCCAGCCAAAACTGGAATGCACACAGAGGTATTTTAGTCTTGAATAGATGTATTAGCAAAATGCTTCTAATAAGAGTTATAGCTGTTTTAAGAGTGTACTTAAAAGTGATAAACCCAATTTTTTGTCTTTCATGATTCAGATCAAGCATGCGATTTTAAGCAACTTTCTAATTTACTCCTATTATCATTTATGATTTGCTCACTTGGTATCTTTATTTGATAAAGCAGAAATGTAAGCTTTGGAGCGAGCACATTTTTGGTTCAGCACCTGGAAAATTGATAATAGGAGTAAATAAGAAGTTGCATGTACTATCTGAATCATAAAAGAAAATCTTTTGGTTTAGTATCCCTTTAAAAGGGACAGTCAAGTCACAATTAACTTTCTATGATTTAGCTAAGCCATGTCAATTAAAAAAACTATCCAATTTACTTTGACCAAATCCGATTTGTTCTCCTGCTATTCATTGTTGAAGGCCGCCTCTTATCTCAGTGCATTCTGACAGTTTTATCAGTTAGTAAATGTTAGTTTGTGTGTCTCATATAGTTAACATTGTGCTCACTATTTCTGAGTCAACACTGACTGTCAAAAAGAACAGAGATAAGGGGGCAGTCTGCAGAGGCTAAAATACAAGGTAATCACAGAGGTAAAAAGTATTAATATAACAGTGTTTGTTATGTAAAACTGGGGAATGGGTAATAAACAGGGATCATCTATCTTTAAACAATAAGATTTTTCAAGTAGACTGCTCTATTAATAATATTGCTCCGTGCACCAGCATTTTACATACAACACATGCCCAGACAGCCTAAGATGCTTGTATCATCTAGTAATTACTCAATCTGCAATACTGATATGATACAAACCACATTGGCTCTCTGAGTGGCTGCAGTTTTTAAAATGCTGGTGCACTGAGAATATCTAGCTATGCATCACATGGACATAAAATACTAAAACTGATAACTTTTGCTACAAGCATTTTTGCCAATACATGTATATTGTAAATGTTTCTATTCAAAGTAGTAATTGATCTACATACATTTTAATTTTGCCCAGAATTTCCCTTTAAATAGATGGTTGTATGATAAAACCCTGAAACATAGTTAAAACGTATGCCCATTGCCTGTAACGCACTGAAGTTTCTGACCAAAGCTTGCTGAGTGATTTTAAACTGTGTGTTTATCCTTTTATAGAGGGTAAAACAGTTACCATCACACATTTATGCAAACACAAAATAACTAAAATAGATAAAACATCAGAAAGTCTTTAAGAAGAAGAAAAAAAAAACAACCTTAAAAAAAAAAAAAAAAAAAAAAAAAAAAAAAAAGCTTTTTAAATAATAAATTCAGAGCTATAACTGGGAATAATTTTGATTAAAAGCATATGGCTGGTTAAATAAAACTAAGAATATATTAAATCAATTAATCACAGTAAGTTTACTTACAAATAAACCATTAAACAAATAGTCATTACTTAAAAAGGTCAGGAAAAACTATGTAACTAGCAAGTATAGAACTCATTTATAAACAATGTTATATTTTTAGGACTTAGAGACTGAAATACGTTCTAGCAATTTAGCTAAAGACTGTGCATATTTGTTATCCAAAGGCAAGGAGGTACCCCCAAAAGATCTGTAAAGGCACTTCATTCATTTCATACAACTTATTTTGCAGGTTCTGCGGCAGCACAGCACTCATTTCAAACCATGCAAGCAAATTACAGATACTCAAATTTAAATGACATAAAAGCACTTGATGAAACACTGGTTTACATAAAATGACGTCACCCAGACTAAATGGGTCAATTGAAAAAAATGATTTCCAATACACCAATTTAAAAATAAATACATGTGAATATAAATACATTCTTTTTCTGAAGACAAATATATAAATTGCCATTTTACATCAAAGAAAGTGCACTTTAAATCAAGCAACTGCAGCTGCCGACATTTGGTAAGTAAGCACAGAGTGGCATCTGCTACCTCTAAAAATAGCACTGGGAGCATCTATGCCTTACATGTAAAGCACAGCCAACACTACTTGCTGGCTCCCATCAAAGAGACTTCATGACACGCTGCAGAATAAGTCTAAAAAAAAAGAAATGTAATACACTTTTAGATTTAAAAAGGGATGATTGTAGCATTTATTCTCTGTAACTACATTTAAATAGGTTGGAAAGATTCATTTAAATGTGTAAACAAAAAAAAACAAAAAAGTATAAATAAAAATAAATAAAAAAAAAAGATACAAATATTCTATAAAATCAATAGACTAAAACACAAAGCACAAACCGGTTTTGGAATCCATCTTGGGTCTGCTCGCATGCAGCCAGACCTTGCACAGCTGACTAACTGCTCCAGCAGGAAGTGAAAAGAGCTCCAATCGGCAGGTCACTGAGAAACGTAGTGGCTGCTGTGACTCAGCCAGGGAGAGAACACGCCTCCCATACCCCAGACTAACAGACTGCTGATTTTGAGCATTCACTTGATGAACGATTGGTGCCAACTGCACAAGCAGGTCTTATGCAGGGGGGCTGTCTTCATTTGAATGTGAAAGGCTATTCACAGGACATGCTGAAGGATCTTGCAGACAAAGATAAAAGACAATTCAACTTCTATACATCCCCCAAGCTGGTCAGATCCACTACAAATGTTATACATTTGTTATTATAAAGCAGCAAAATACAGTGACCAACATTCTCACCAATCACAACGAGTAGGACAGGTCACAAAGGTACACTGCACAGTACAATTACAGTAAAATGCTGTACACTGCACAGTACAATTACAGTAAAATGCTGTACACTGCACAGTACAATTACAGTAAAATGCTGTACACTGCACAGTACAATTACAGTAAAAAAAAAAAAAAAAAAAAAAAATTAAAAAAAAAAGTTAGTTTTCATACCTAACCAAATGTGAAATTGTGATTCAATCATTCTTGGCTTGCTTAAATAATAAAAATAATAATATTGTTGTTATTATTATTACTTATTTAAAAAGATAGATAATCCCTTTATTTACCATTCCCTAGTTTTGCATCACCAACACAGTTATATTAATACACTTTTTACCTCTGTAATTACCTTTTATCTAAGCTTCTGCTGACTGCCTCCTTATCTCAGATCTTTTGAAAGACTTGCATTTCAGGCAATTAGTGCTGAATCACATGAACAAACGCCTTCTAGCTGTGAAAAACTGCCAATTGCATTCAGATAAAAGGCAGCCTTCAATGGCTTAGTTGAAAGCTAAACTTAGATAGGCTCATGCTAATTTCTAAGAATAACAAAGCAAATTTGATGATAAAAGTAAATTAGAAAAAGTGGATTAAAATTACATGCCCTATTCAGTGATGTCGAACCTTGGCACTACAGATGTTTCAGAACTACATTTCCCATGATGCTTCACCACTCTGGAGTGCCAAGGTTCACCATCACTGCGCTATCTTAATCATGAAAGTTTAATTTGGACTTTACTATCCCTTTAAGCTCTGCAGACTATATAGCAAATATGTGACGTCAATTAACCCCTTGCCACAAACACGGGATTCATCATTCTCTGTACTAAGCTACCGCATGTCTCCTTAGGACAAAATGATTCATCAGTTTACAGGTCACCTTCATACATAATGCTCAATAATAGTGCTTTAGAGATTTCACTGTAGGAGTATTATAATGCCTTCAGCCCTTAAAGGGTGGTATCTATATTCTATTAAAAATGCTAAATCCAAATATCTGCACCATCCTGTGAAATATGTATTAAATAAGTAGGAATAAAATATGACATGCATTTTACACTAACCAAAATTCTGTATGCATGATCGTACTGCTGTCCAATCTCTCTAAGCACAGGAGAGAGGAATAAATGCATAGATAAATAGTGGGACCCCTTCTTTGAAATAATGCCCGTACAACCAGTGCAGATAGGTAATTAGCACGGTTATGACAATGACCCAACACTTTAACCCCTTAACAACCGAGGACGTGCAGGGTATGCCCTCCAAAAAAATACCCTTAACAACCAAGGACGTACCGTGCATGTCCTCAGTCTCTGGAAGCGATACTGATCGCTTCCAGCCGCTTTCCGGTTATTGCAGTGATGCCTCGATATTGAGGCATCCTGCAATAACATTTTTTAGCAGTCCGATGCAGAGAGAGCCACTCTGTGGCTCTCTCTGCATCGGCCATCGATGGCCGCAATCTGTGGGTGGCAGCCAGCGTGGGCGGCCATCTATGCCTTCTTTGATCCAGAGGGGGACAGGATCGTAGGTGGAGGAGCCGGGGGCACGAACGCACGGACAGGGAGCGGGTGGGAACCGCTACACTGCAGAAAAATAGTGAAGAAAAAGTGGCAGAGAGCGGGATATAAAAATATAATAAAAATGATCTAAGGGATCTGGGAGGGGGGTAAGCTACACTACAGAAAAAAAAGAAAAAAAAAATTTTTTTTATTGTAAACTGGGTACTGGCAGACAGCTGCCAGTACCCAAGATAGCTACCAATAGGTTAGAGGGGGACGGTTAGAGAGCTGTTTGGGGGGGGGGGGGGGGGGGGGGAAATCGATCCTACAGAGCCTGTCAGTAAGATGGCGGGGACAATTGTGGGGTGGGGGAGGGACGAGAGCCGGTTGGGAGGGATCAGGGGGTGTAATGTGGCAGGCTGATCTCTACACTAAAGCTAAAATTAACCCTGCAAGCTCCCTAATTAACCCCTTCATTGCTGGGCATAATACACGTGTGGTGCGCAGTGGCATTTAGCGGCCTTCTAATTACCAAAAAGCAACGCCAAAGTCATATATGCCTGCAATTTCTGAACAAAGGGGATCGCAGAGAAACATTTACAACCATTTATGCCATAATTGCACAAGTTGTTTGTAAATAATTTCAGTGAGAAACCTAAAGTTTGTGAAAAAAATTTGTGAAAAAGTGAACAATTTTTTTTTATTTGATCGCATTTGGGGGTGAAATGGTGGCATGAAATATACAAAAATGGGCCTAGATCAATACTTTGGGATGTCTTCTAATATATATATATATATATATATATATATATATATATATATATATATATATATATATATATATATATATATATATATATATATATATATATATATATATATATATATATATATATATATATATATATATATATATATATATATATATATATATATATATACACACACACACACACGTCAAGGGATATTCAGGGATTCCTGAAAGATATCAGTGTCCCAATGTAACTAGTGCTTATTTTGAAAAAAAAGTGGTTTGGAAATAGCAAAGTGCTACTTGTATTTATTGCCCTATAACTTGCAAAAAAAGCAAACAACATGTAAACATTGGGTATTTCTAAACTCAGGACAAAATTTAGAAACTATTTAGCATGGGTGTTTTTTGGTGGTGGTAGATGTGTAACAGATTTTGGGGGTCAAATTTAAAAAAAGTGCGTTTTTTCCCATTTTTTCCTCATATTTTATAATTTTATTTATAGTAAAGTCCATTTAATGGCGAGAAAAAAACAGTACATAATATGTGTGGGTACAGTAAATGAGTAATAGGAAAATTACAGCTAAATACAAACACCGCAAAAATAGCCTTGGTCCCAAACGGACAGAAAATGGAAAAGTGCTGTGGTCATTAAAGGGACACTGAACCCAAAATTTTTGTTTTGTAATTCAGATAGAGCATGCAATTTTAAGAAACTTTCTAATTTACTCCTATTATCAATTTTTCTTTGTTCTCTTGCTATCTTTATTTGAAAAAGAAGGCATCTATGCTTTTTTTGGGTTCAGTACTTGGACAGCAATTTTTTATTGGTGGATGAATTTATCCACCAATCAGCAAGGACAACCCAGGTTGTTCACCAAAAAAAAATAATTTATGCTTACCTGATAAATTTATTTCTCTTGTAGTGTATCCAGTCCACGGATCATCCATTACTTGTGGGATATTCTCCTTCCCAACAGGAAGTTGCAAGAGGATCACCCACAGCAGAGCTGCTATATAGCTCCTCCCCTCACTGCCATATCCAGTCATTCGACCGAAACAAGACGAGAAAGGAGAAACCATAGGGTGCAGTGGTGACTGTAGTTTAATTAAAATTTAGACCTGCCTTAAAAGGACAGGGCGGGCCGTGGACTGGATACACTACAAGAGAAATAAATTTATCAGGTAAGCATAAATTATGTTTTCTCTTGTTAAGTGTATCCAGTCCACGGATCATCCATTACTTGTGGGATACCAATACCAAAGCTAAAAGTACACGGATGATGGGAGGGACAAGGCAGGAACTTAAACGGAAGGAACCACTGCCTGTAGAACCTCTCCCCCAAAAACAGCCTCCGAAGAAGCAAGTGTGTCAAATTTGTAAAATTTTGAAAAGGTGTGAAGCGAAGACCAAGTCGCAGCCTTGCAAATCTGTTCAACAGAGGGCTCATTTTTAAAGGCCCAGGTGGAAGCCACAGCTCTAGTAGAATGAGCTGTAATCCTTTCAGGGGGCTGCTGTCCAGCAGTCTCATAGGCTAAGCGTATTATGCTCCGAAGCCAAAAGGAGAGGTTGTCGAAGCTTTTTGACCTCTCCTCTGTCCAGAGTAAACGACAAACAGGGCAGATGTTTGACGAAAATCTTTAGTAGCCTGTAAATAAAACTTCAAGGCACGGACTACGTCCAGATTATGCAAAAGACGTTCCTTCTTTGAAGAAGGATTAGGACACAATGATGGAACAACAATCTCTTGATTGATATTCCTGTTAGAAACCACCTTAGGTAAAAACCCAGGTTTGGTACGCAGAACTACCTTGTCTGAATGAAAAATCAGATAAGGAGACTCACAATGTAAGGCAGATAACTCAGAGACTCTTCGAGCCGAGGAAATAGCCATCAAAAACAGAACTTTCCAAGATAAAAGTTTAATATCAATGGAATGAAGGGGTTCAAACGGAACTCCCTGAAGAACTTTAAGAACCAAGTTTAAGCTCCACGGGGGAGCAACAGTTTTAGAAACAGGCTTAATCCTAACCAAAGCCTGACAAAATGCCTGGACGTCTGGAACTTCTGCCAGACGCTTGTGCAAAAGAATAGACAGAGCAGAAATCTGTCCTTTCAAAGAACTAGCTGATAAGCCTTTGTCCAAACCCTCTTGGAGAAAGGACAATATCCTAGGAATCCTAACCTTACTCCATGAGTAACTCTTGGATTCACACCAATAAAGATATTTACGCCATATCTTATGGTAGATTTTCCTGGTGACAGGCTTCCGAGCCTGTATTAAGGTATCAATGACTGACTCGGAGAAGCCACGCCTTGATAGAATCAAGCGTTCAATCTCCATGCAGTCAGTCTCAGAGAAATTAGATTTGGATGATTGAAAGGACCTTGTATTAGAAGGTCCTGCCAAAGAGGCAGAGTCCATGGTGGAAGAGATGACATGTCCACTAGGTCTGCATACCAGGTCCTGCGTGGCCACGCAGGCGCTATCAGAATCACTGATGCTCTCTCCTGTTTGATTTTGGCAATCAGTCGAGGGAGCAGAGGAAACGGTGGAAACACATAGGCCAGGTTGAAGAACCAAGGAGCTGCTAGAGCATCCATCAGCGTTGCTCCCGGGTCCCTGGACCTGGATCCGTAACAAGGAAGCTTGGCGTTCTGGCGAGACGCCATGAGATCCAGTTCTGGTTTGCCCCAACGATGGACCAGTTGAGCAAACACCTCCGGATGGAGTTCCCACTCCCACGGATGAAAAGTCTGACGACTTAGAAAATCCGCCTCCCAGTTCTCTACGCCTGGGATGTGGATCGCTGACAGGTGGCAAGAGTGAGACTCTGCCCAGCGAATTATCTTTGAGACTTCTAACATCGCTAGGGAACTCCTGGTTCCCCCTTGATGGTTGATGTAAGCCACAGTCGTCATGTTGTCCGACTGAAATCTGATGAACCTCAGTGTTGCTAACTGAGGCCAAGCTAGAAGAGCATTGAATATTGCTCTTAACTCCAGAATATTTATTGGGAGGAGTTTCTCCTCCTGAGTCCACAAGCCCTGAGCCTTCAGGGAGTTCCAGACTGCGCCCCCAACCTAGAAGGCTGGCATCTGTTGTTACAATCGTCCAATCTGGCCTGCGAAAGGTCACACCCTTGGACAGATGGACCCGAGAAAGCCACCAGAGAAGAGAATCTCTGGTCTCTTGATCCAGATTTAGTAGAGGGGACAAAACTGAGTAATCCCCATTCCACTGACTTAGCATGCATAATTGCAGCGGTCTGAGATGCAGGCGCGCAAATGGCACTATGTCCATTGCCGCTACCATTAAGCCGATTACTTCCATGCACTGAGTAACTGACGGCGTGGAATGGAATGAAGGACACGGCAAGCATTTAGAAGTTTTGATAACCTGGACTCAGTCAGGTAAATTTTCCTCTCTACAGAATCTATAAGAGTCCCTAGGAAGGAGACTCTTGTGAGTGGTGATAGAGAACTCTTTTCCATGTTCACTTTCCACCCATGCGACCTCAGAAATGCCAGAACTATCTCTGTATGAGACTTGGCAATTTGAAAGCTTGACGCCTGTATCAGGATGTCGTCTAGATACGGAGCCACCGCTATGCCTCGCGGTCTTAGAGCCGCCAGAAGTGAGCCCAGAACCTTTGTAAAAATTCTCGGGGCAGTGGCCAACTCGAAGGGAAGAGCTACAAATTGGTAATGCCTGTCTAGAAAGGCAAACCTTAGGAACCGATGATGATCTTTGTGAATCGGTATGTGAAGGTAGGCATCCTTTAAGTCCACTGTGGTCATGTACTGACCCTCTTGGATCATGGGTAGGATGGTCCGAATAGTTTCCATTTTGAATGATGGAACTCTGTGGAATTTGTTTAAGATCTTTAGATCCAAGATTGGTCTGAAGGTTCCCTCTTTCTTGGGAACCACAAACAGATTTGAATAAAATCCCTGTCCTTGTTCCGTCCGCGGAACTGGATGGATCACTCCCATTACTAGGAGGTCTTGCACACAGCTTAGGAATGCCTCTTTCTTTATCTGGTTTGCCGATAACCTTGAAAGATGAAATCTCCCTTGTGGAGGAGAAGCTTTGAAGTCCAGAAGATATCCCTGAGATATGATCAACGCCCAGGGATCCTGAACATCTCTTGCCCACGCCTGGGCGAAGAGAGAAAGTCTGCCCCCCACTAGATCCGTTTCCGGATAGGGGGCCGTTCCTTCATGCTGTCTTGGGGGCAGCAGCAGGCTTTCTGGCCTGCTTGCCCTTGTTCCAGGACTGGTTAGGTTTCCAGGCCTGTCTGGAATGAGCAACAGTTTCCTCTTGTTTTGAAGCGGAGGAAGTTGATGCTGCTCCTGCCTTGAAATATCGAAAGGCACAAAAATTAGACTGTTTGGCTTTTGATTTGGCCATGTCCTGAGGAAGGGTATGACCCTTGCCTCCAGTAATGTCAGCAATAATTTCCTTCAAGCCAGGCCCGAATAAGGTCTGCCCCTTGAAAGAAATGTTGAGTAATTTAGACTTTGAAGTCACGTCAGCTGACCAGGATTTAAGCCATAGCGCCCTACGCGCCTGGATGGCGAATCCGGAATTCTTAGCAGTTAGTTTAGTCAAATGAACAATGGCATCAGAAACAAATGAGTTAGCTAGCTTAAGCGTTCTAAGCTTGTCAATAATTTCATTCAATGGAGCTGTCTGGATGGCCTCTTCCAGGGCCTCAAACCAGAATGCCGCCGCAGCAGTGACAGGCGCAATGCATGCAAGGGGCTGTAAAATAAAACCATGTTGAATAAACATTTTCTTAAGGTAACCATCCAATTTTTTATCCATTGGATCTGAAAAAGCACAACTGTCCTCAACCGGGATAGTGGTACGCTTTGCTAAAGTAGAAACTGCTCCCTCCACCTTAGGGACCGTCTGCCATAAGTCCTGTGTAGTGGCGTCTATTGGAAACATTTTTCTAAATATAGGAGGTGGGGAAAAGGGCACACCGGGTCTATCCCACTCCTTGCTAATAATTTCTGTAAGCCTTTTAGGTATAGGAAAAACGTCAGTACACACCGGCACCGCATAGTATCGATCCAGCATACACAATTTCTCTGGAATTGCAACTGTGTTACAGTCATTCAGAGCAGCTAATACCTCCCCAAGCAATACACGGTGGTTCTCAAGCTTAAATTTAAAATTAGAAATCTCTGAATCAGGTTTCCCCGAGTCAGAGATGTCACCCACAGACTGAAGCGCTCCGTCCTCATGTTCTGCATACTGTGACGCAGTATCAGACATGGCTCTAACAGCATTTGTGCGCTCTGTATCTCTCCTAACCCCAGAGCTATCGCGCTTGCCTCTTAATTCAGGCAATCTAGATAATACCTCTGACAGGGTATTATTCATGATTGCAGCCATGTCCTGCAAGGTAATCGCTATGGGCGTCCCTGATGTAATTGGCGCCATATTAGCGTGCATCCCCTGAGCGGGAGGCGAAGGGTCTGACACGTGGGGAGAGTTAGTCGGCATAACTTCCCCCTCGACAGAACCCTCTGGTGATAATTCTTTTATAGATAAAGACTGATCTTTACTGTTTAAGGTGAAATCAATACATTTAGTACACATTCTCCTATGGGGCTCCACCATGGCTTTCAAACATAATGAACAAGTAGGTTCCTCTGTGTCAGACATGTTTAAACAGACTAGCAATGAAACTAGCAAGCTTGGAAAACACTTAAAACAAGTTTACAAGAAATATAAAAAACGTTACTGCGCCTTTAAGAAACACAAATTTTCCCAAATTTTGAAATAACAGTGAAAAAATGCAGTTACACTAACAAAATTTTTACAGTGTATGTAATAAGTTAGCAGAGCATTGCACCCACTTGCAAATGGATGATTAACCCCTTAATACCAAAAACGGAACAACAAATGACAAAAACGTTTTTTAAACAGTCACAACAACTGCCACAGCTCTACTGTGGCTTTTTACCTCCCTCAATACAACTTTTGAAGCCTTTTGAGCCCTTCAGAGAAGTCCTGGATCATGCAGGAAGAAGCTGGATGTCTGTGTGTGTAATTTTTGCTGTGCAAAAAAACGCCAAAATAGGCCCTTCCCACTCATATTACAACAGTGGGAAGCCTCAGGGAACTGTTTCTAGGCAACATTCAAGCCAGCCATGTGGAAAAAACTAGGCCCCAATAAGTTTTATCACCAATCATATGTAAAAAACGATTAAACATGCCAGCAAACGTTTTAAAATACACTTTTATAAGAGTATGTATGTCTATTAATAAGCCTGATACCAGTCGCTATCACTGCATTTAAGGCTTTACTTACATTACTTCGGTATCAGCAGCATTTTCTAGCAAATTCCATCCCTAGAAAAATATTTTAACTGCACATACCTTATTACAGGAAAACCTGCACGCTATTCCCCTTCTGAAGTTACCTCACTCCTCAGAATATGTGAGAGCAGCAAAGGATCTTAGTTACTTCTGCTAAGATCATAGAAAACGCAGGCAGATTCTTCTTCTAAATACTGCCTGAGATAAACAGTACACTCCGGTACCATTTAAAAATAACAAACTTTTGATTGAAGAAATAAACTAAGTATAAAACACCACAGTCCTCTTACGACCTCCATCTTAGTTGAGAGTTGTAAGAGAATGACTGGATATGGCAGTGAGGGGAGGAGCTATATAGCAGCTCTGTTGTGGGTGATCCTCTTGCAACTTCCTGTTGGGAAGGAGAATATCCCACAAGTAATGGATGATCCGTGGACTGGATACACTTAAGAGAAATGGGCCGGCATCTAAACTTACATTTTAAATAAAGATACCAAGAGAATGAAGAAAATTTGATAATTGGAGTCAATTAGAAAGTTGCTTAAAATTCCATGCTCAATCTGAATCATGAAAGAAAAAGTTTGGGTACAGTGTCCCTTTAAGGGGTTAAAGTAAGGGTTCTCACACCTTTGTAAGTATTATAGGGAGTGTCAGATGGATTAAACCAGCACCATAATTTTGTTACAAATGCATATGGTTCTATCAGGGGTTTAAAATGGAGCATCACCATTGTCACCAGTGTTTATCACAAAGGCAGAGCTTTTCTTAAAGGGACATTGTACACTAGATTTTTCTTTGCATAAATGTTTTGTAGATCTATTTATATAGCCCATCTGAGAGTGTTTTTGTAATAATGTATAGTTTGGCTTATTTTTTAAACAACATTGTGCCGATATTCAGACTCCAAACCAAGCCCCAAAGTGTCAGATGTATACATGAGTTTACAGACTACTGCTGGCTCCTGTTTGTCTAATCTGTCGTTTTAAATGCAGGGAAGAGAGAAAGTGTCTGCTCCCAGCCCCTTTCAACAGTGCTAAACTGGGAGCTTCTAAGTAAGTTTTTAAAAAGGTTTTATACTGGATTTTTAGATCAGTATCTGTGCATATTCTTCTTTACAGTAGTGTGTTACATGCAGTTATATGACAATTGGTGTATACTGTCCCTTTAATTTTCTGTGATGAAATTTTTTTTGTGAAACATTTTCTGAAGGTCATTTTGAAATAAAATAAAATTTTAATTTAGGCCGTTTCACTAGTGCACCAGTTCAATTGCAATGTGTTGAGTAAAGCAATTTAAAAAAAGTGTTATAATATATTGCAGCAGTTGAACATTGCATTACAAATTAGCTGCAAACCAAAAAAATAATTTGTTTCCTTTATCTTAACATCACAAGGTAGAAATGTAGTAATAAAAAAGGTGCATGGCTCACAAGAACATCTTCAAAATCAAAACCTATACGAGCCCAGCTGCTTTGTAGATCACCTTCATGAGAATTGATTTACAGTGAAACTCTTGGCAGGGCCCTCTATCTCTCATAAGTTACCTTGCATATTAGACCCATGTTTTAACATTGCATAATCTGTTAGTGCTCTACAAATAACTGATCATGATCAGAATAAATAAAATTCACAGCTTTACAGACTAGGAAAGCTTAGGGGGCTGGGTTGAAAAAAATCCGAGACAGTTAATAAATGCACTGCTTCTTTGCAGGGCTGCTCCATATTTGACTGTTCTCTTCAAACCGCACTTTGCTCTAGATGCCCTGTGTTGTTAAGGAAAGCTTACACAGCTCAGCCAGAGCAAAGCTATGTTTGAAGAGAACAGTCTAATGTGGAGCAGTGCTGTACAGTTAAAGTAATAACAGCTCATGCATGTGTCTTATCCTTTCTGTAGACATACTGCATTTTATGCAATGACATCTCAGATCTGCCTTTGGGGTGCTAGCCCAGAACACCCAAAAAACTTCACCCTCTAGACAGGGGATTGCCTTTGCAATACTAATCGTTAAATATCAAGGCATAAAACCTATTAACTGAACATGGGTAACCCCATCTTTCAGAAACGACTTTCCAAAATGAGAGTGAATGCGGGTCTAAAAAAGGGCTACTACCCATTCACAAATGACTACCTAGTGATATATGGTTATCACCATGGCAATCACTTTGGAATTAGAGGAACAAGTGACCCCTCAATTAAAAGAGTAACATCCCATCCAATTAAATCAGAAAGGGGATGTGGCTATGCAAGAGTCACCCTCTGCCCTAGTAGAGTTTACTTCCCTATAAGACAAAAAAGAGGAAATAATTCAGGTTGCTCTTTCAGTCAGTCAGCCAAAGCTGCAGGCAATTATAGCGTTTTGTACAGCAATCACAGATAGACACATGTGCAGACTCCCCTCTTTTAAATTATGGGTTCCATGTCCCTGTATGCAGTGGAGGCAAGATATGAGCTCCAGAAGAGGCCCCCACACACAGCAATAAGAATGAGGAAATACCTCTGCCCATGGGCACCAAGTCATTCTCTGTGAGGTGGTCATACAGAATTAAGACTTCAGTGGAAAGGTAATTAACTAGCTAGGAAGAATGGTAGCTACCTCTATTTCCCCCTGTATTGCATCTGGGTAAAATAATCCTCATCTAAAGATGGAAAGCCTCCCTAAGATGCAGGTAATCACCTTCACTGTTTTTATTTCAGTCCTCACCAAATCCTCCTAACCAGTAAAGCATACCCAAGCATCTGAAATACTCTGGCTGTGACCTCAAACAACAGTATGATTGGTAGGACAATGACAATAACCTCATTATCTTTGAGGGCATAAGGATTTCTAAATCTCATCTTTGAGAGAGCAAAGGGTCATAAAACCCTCATTTGCAATACGTGAGTCACATCTATGACATGGAAGTTACCACTAGTTAAAGGGACACTGAGCCCAATTTTTTCGCAATTCAGATAGAGCATGCAATTTTAAGCAACTTTCTAATTTACTCCTATTATATTTTCTTCATTCTCTTGATATTTTTTTTGAAAAACAAGAATGTAAGTTTAGATGCCAGCCCATTTTTGGCAAACAACCTGGGTTGTTCTTGCTGATTGGTGGATAAATTCACTCACCATAAAAAAAAGTGCTGTCCATGGCCCTGAACCAAAAATTGGCTGGCTCCTTAGTTTAGATGCCTTCCTTTTCAAATAAAGATAGCAAGAGAAGGAAGAAAAATAGAATTAGAAAGTTGCTTAAAATTGCATGCTCTATCTGAATCAAAAGGGAAAAAATGGGTTCAGTGTCTCTAAGTTTGTTATATATGTGGAAGGCCTCTTTGTAATAACTGGAAAATATATGTAATAACTGTATAACTGGAAAATCACATTTTGCTATAGTAAGGAAAGCTTAACCCTTTTGAATAAACTAGTTTCCAAGAGATAATATCAAGCAACTCTACCCCAAGGCATGTACAGAAGGATCAAACGCTACCATTAAATGTAAATAAGACAGGTGAGACCTGCTCTCGTTCCTGAGGACAGAAAATCAAATGTCATAGAGCTTCAAAAAGGACACAGGACAGGACGATGGCATCAAAAATCTTCAAAGGGACTCAGATAAGGTCAGTCCTGAGATGGGTCACAAAAGGTCAGATGGCATTCGGAAAACTCATTTCTTGGACCACAGCAACATCTACAGGCAGTTAACTCAACAGATGAATTGTTATAAAACAGAAGATGAATGGATTTGATTGGCTGGGACTGTCTTCATGGTGTGGCTGTTTGGCTATAAATATGTTTTGAGAAGCAGCTTGAATGAGAGGAAAAAGGAATGACACATACACCCAGGTAACAGAGAGACTTCATCTTCCTTTGCATGCACACATTATAGTGTAGATAGATTAGAAGAATAAAGCCTTGTATGTTAGACGCTTCTCTCACCACTCATGTTTAGATCTGTAATTTAATAAATTCATCCTTTTATAAGACTGGTGTAAGTATCATTCTTTAAATAAGGTAAATGGATTATAAGGAAAAGCCTGACACTGATTTTAGTCACTGACCCAATATTAGAAAAGGGGCTTTTTCACACTCTTAGATCCATATTTTTCTGACTAAATAAACATTCTGGGTATCCTAATACAAAGAGTAAGTAGTTGAGCATAAGTGGAAGCCTCTGCAAGTGTTACAGAGACAGTAAAACACAGATCTTAGAGACATGAAACCCAAACATTTTTCTTTCATAATTTAGAAAGAGCATGCAATTTTAAACTTTCTAATTTACTTCTATTATCTAATTTGCTTCATTCTCTTGATATCCTCTGCTGAAAAGCATATCTAGATAGGCTCAGAAGCTGCCGATTGGTGGCTGCACATAGATGCCTCATGTGATTGGCTCACCCATGTGCATTGCTATTTCTTCAACAAGGGATATCTAAATTATAAAGCAAATTAGATAATAGAAGCAAATTGGAATGTTGTTTAAAATTGTATTTTCTACCCAAATCATAATTTTTTTTGGGGTTTAGTGTCCCTCTAATAAAAAATATTTAGTTACTTATAGCAAACCTTTGCATTGTACTTACATTTTCTAAGTTACAGTACTTGAAATGCACCCTGCTGACTTCAAGGCTAACCCTGATTTTAATATCTCTCTCTCTCATATTAAAGGGCCATTATACACATTTTTTCTTTGCATAAATGTTTTGTAGATGATCTATTTATAAAGCCCATGAAGTTTTTTTTATTTTTTAAAATTTATAATTTTGCTTATTTTTAAAGAACTGCTCTGATTTTCAGACTCCTAACCAAGCCCCAAAGTTTTATTTGAATACCGTCAGCTACCTTCTTCAGCTTGCTCCTGTTTGTGTAAAGGGTCTTTTCATATGCAAAAGAAGGGGGAGGGGGGGGGAGTGTCTTATTTTCCAACTGCATTTTCAACAGAGCTAAACTGAAAGCTTCTAAGTACATTTTAACAAGGGAAAACAAAAGTGAATTTAAAGGAGTTTTAAAATTACATGTTCTATCTGAATCATGCAAGTTTAATTTTGACTTTTCTATCCCTTCAACCACATCCTTCCCACAATGCTTAAAGGGACAGTCCAGTATAAAAATATAATGCTCAATTTGTTAGTAAAATAAAAATAAAAAAATGTTTAAAAATAAAATGCGCCAAGGATTTAACCAATGCAAAGTAGTTGCATGTTCAAAATGATGTTACTGTGCCACCCCTGACATGTATACCACTGGTGAGCCAATGAAAAGCAAGCATACATGTATATGCTCTAATCACTGAATAGATTCTCAAAGCAGAATGAGGATGTTCCAGGAAAATTATTTCCACAAACCATTGCAAAGATTACCTGCAGTCAAATAAAAACAGAATTTATGTTTACCTGATAAATTACTTTCTCCAACGGTGTGTCCGGTCCACGGCGTCATCCTTACTTGTGGGATATTCTCTTCCCCAACAGGAAATGGCAAAGAGCCCAGCAAAGCTGGTCACATGATCCCTCCTAGGCTCCACCTACCCCAGTCATTCGACCGACGTTAAGGAGGAATATTTGCATAGGAGAAACCATATGATACCGTGGTGACTAGTTAAAGAAAATAAATTATCAGACCTGATTAAAAAACCAGGGCGGGCCGTGGACCGGACACACCGTTGGAGAAAGTAATTTATCAGGTAAACATAAATTCTGTTTTCTCCAACATAGGTGTGTCCGGTCCACGGCGTCATCCTTACTTGTGGGAACCAATACCAAAGCTTTAGGACACGGATGATGGGAGGGAGCAAATCAGGTCACCTAGATGGAAGGCACCACGGCTTGCAAAACCTTTCTCCCAAAAATAGCCTCAGAAGAAGCAAAAGTATCAAACTTGTAAAATTTGGTAAAAGTGTGCAGTGAAGACCAAGTCGCTGCCCTACATATCTGATCAACAGAAGCCTCGTTCTTGAAGGCCCATGTGGAAGCCACAGCCCTAGTGGAATGAGCTGTGATTCTTTCGGGAGGCTGCCGTCCGGCAGTCTCGTAAGCCAATCTGATGATGCTTTTAATCCAAAAAGAGAGAGAGGTAGAAGTTGCTTTTTGACCTCTCCTTTTACCGGAATAAACAACAAACAAGGAAGATGTTTGTCTAAAATCCTTTGTAGCATCTAAATAGAATTTTAGAGCGCGAACAACATCCAAATTGTGCAACAAACGTTCCTTCTTCGAAACTGGTTTCGGACACAGAGAAGGTACGATAATCTCCTGGTTAATGTTTTTGTTAGAAACAACTTTTGGAAGAAAACCAGGTTTAGTACGTAAAACCACCTTATCTGCATGGAACACCAGATAAGGAGGAGAACACTGCAGAGCAGATAATTCTGAAACTCTTCTAGCAGAAGAAATTGCAACCAAAAACAAAACTTTCCAAGATAATAACTTAATATCAACGGAATGTAAGGGTTCAAACGGAACCCCCTGAAGAACTGAAAGAACTAAGTTGAGACTCCAAGGAGGAGTCAAAGGTTTGTAAACAGGCTTGATTCTAACCAGAGCCTGAACAAAGGCTTGAACATCTGGCACAGCTGCCAGCTTTTTGTGAAGTAACACAGACAAGGCAGAAATCTGTCCCTTCAGGGAACTTGCAGATAATCCTTTTTCCAATCCTTCTTGAAGGAAGGATAGAATCTTAGGAATCTTAGCCTTGTCCCAAGGGAATCCTTTAGATTCACACCAACAGATATATTTTTTCCAAATCTTGTGGTAAATCTTTCTAGTTACAGGCTTTCTGGCCTGAACAAGAGTATCGATAACAGAATCTGAGAACCCTCGCTTCGATAAGATCAAGCGTTCAATCTCCAGGCAGTCAGCTGGAGTGAGACCAGGTTCGGATGTTCGAACGGACCTTGAACAAGAAGGTCTCGTCTCAAAGGTAGCTTCCATGGTGGAGCCGATGACATATTCACCAGATCTGCATACCAAGTCCTGCGTGGCCACGCAGGAGCTATCAAGATCACCGACGCCCTTTCCTGATTGATCCTGGCTACCAGCCTGGGGATGAGAGGAAACAGGCGGGAATACATAAGCTAGTTTGAAGGTCCAAGGTGCTACTAGTGCATCCACTAGAGCCGCCTTGGGATCCCTGGATCTGGACCCGTAGCAAGGAACCTTGAAGTTCTGACGAGAGGCCATCAGATCCATGTCTGGAATGCCCCACAGTTGAGTGACTTGGGCAAAGATTTCCGGATGGAGTTCCCACTCCCCCGGATGCAATGTCTGACGACTCAGAAAATCCGCTTCCCAATTTTCCACTCCTGGGATGTGGATAGCAGACAGGTGGCAGGAGTGAGACTCCGCCCATAGAATGATTTTGGTCACTTCTTCCATCGCCAGGGAACTCCTTGTTCCCCCCTGATGGTTGATGTACGCAACAGTTGTCATGTTGTCTGATTGAAACCGTATGAACTTGGCCCTCGCTAGCTGAGGCCAAGCCTTGAGAGCATTGAATATCGCTCTCAGTTCCAGAATATTCATCGGTAGAAGAGATTCTTCCCGAGACCAAAGACCCTGAGCTTTCAGGGATCCCCAGACCGCGCCCCAGCCCATCAGACTGGCGTCGGTCGTGACAATGACCCACTCTGGTCTGCGGAAGGTCAACCCTTGTGACAGGTTGTCCAGGGACAGCCACCAACGGAGTGAGTCTCTGGTCCTCTGATTTACTTGTATCCTCGGAGACAAGTTCGTATAGTCCCCATTCCACTGACTGAGCATGCACAGTTGTAATGGTCTTAGATGAATGCGCGCAAAAGGAACTATGTCCATTGCCGCTACCATCAAGCCTATCACTTCCATGCACTGCGCTATGGAAGGAAGAGGAACGGAATGAAGTATCCGACAAGAGTCTAGAAGTTTTGTTTTTCTGGCCTCTGTCAGAAAAATCCTCATTTCTAAAGAGTCTATTATTGTTCCCAAGAAGGGAACCCTTGTTGACGGAGATAGAGAACTCTTTTCCACGTTCACTTTCCATCCGTGAGATCTGAGAAAGGCCAGGACGATGTCCGTGTGAGCCTTTGCTTGAGGAAGGGACGACGCTTGAATCAGAATGTCGTCCAAGTAAGGTACTACAGCAATGCCCCTTGGTCTTAGCACAGCTAGAAGGGACCCTAGTACCTTTGTGAAAATCCTTGGAGCAGTGGCTAATCCGAAAGGAAGCGCCACGAACTGGTAATGCTTGTCCAGGAATGCGAACCTTAGGAACCGATGATGTTCCTTGTGGATAGGAATATGTAGATACGCATCCTTTAAATCCACCGTGGTCATGAATTGACCTTCCTGGATGGAAGGAAGAATTGTTCGAATGGTTTCCATTTTGAACGATGGAACCTTGAGAAACTTGTTTAAGATCTTGAGATCTAAGATTGGTCTGAACGTTCCCTCTTTTTTGGGAACTATGAACAGATTGGAGTAGAACCCCATCCCTTGTTCTCCTAATGGAACAGGATGAATCACTCCCATTTTTAACAGGTCTTCTACACAACGTAAGAATGCCTGTCTTTTTACGTGGTCTGAAGACAACTGAGACCTGTGGAACCTCCCCCTTGTGGGAAGCCCCTTGAATTCCAGAAGATAACCTTGGGAGACTATTTCTAGCGCCCAAGGATCCAGAACATATCTTGCCCAAGCCTGAGTGAAGAGAGAGAGTCTGCCCCCCACCAGATCCGGTCCCGGATCGGGGGCCAACATTTCATGCTGTCTTGGTAGCAGTGGCAGGTTTTTTTTGGCCTGCTTTCCCTTGTTCCAGCCTTGCATTGGTCTCCAAGCTGGCTTGGCTTGAGAAGTATTACCCTCTTGCTTAGAGGACGTAGCACTTTGGGCTGGTCCGTTTCTACGAAAGGGACGAAAATTAGGTTTATTTTTGGCCTTGAAAGGCCGATCCTGAGGAAGGGCGTGGCCCTTACCCCCAGTGATATCAGAGATAATCTCTTTCAAGTCAGGGCCAAACAGCGTTTTCCCCTTGAAAGGAATGTTAAGTAGCTTGTTCTTGGAAGACGCATCAGCTGACCAAGATTTCAACCAAAGCGCTCTGCGCGCCACAATAGCAAACCCAGAATTCTTAGCCGCTAACCTAGCCAATTGCAAAGTGGCGTCTAGGGTGAAAGAATTAGCCAATTTGAGAGCATTGATTCTGTCCATAATCTCCTCATAAGGAGGAGAATCACTATCGACCGCCTTTACCAGCTCATCGAACCAGAAACACGCGGCTGTAGCGACAGGGACAATGCATGAAATTGGTTGTAGAAGGTAACCCTGCTGAACAAACATCTTTTTAAGTAAACCTAATTTTTTATCCATAGGATCCTTGAAAGCACAACTATCTTCTATGGGTATAGTGGTGCGTTTGTTTAAAGTGGAAACCGCTCCCTCGACCTTGGGGACTGTCTGCCATAAGTCCTTTCTGGGGTCGACCATGGGAAACAATTTTTTAAATATGGGGGGAGGGACGAAAGGAATACCGGGCCTTTCCCATTCTTTATTTACAATGTCCGCCACCCGCTTGGGTATAGGAAAAGCTTCTGGGAGCCCCGGGACCTCTAGGAACTTGTCCATTTTACATAGTTTCTCTGGGATGACCAACTTGTCACAATCATCCAGAGTGGATAATACCTCCTTAAGCAGAATGCGGAGATGTTCCAACTTAAATTTAAACGTAATCACATCAGGTTCAGCTTGTTGAGAAATGTTCCCTGAATCAGTAATTTCTCCCTCAGACAAAACCTCCCTGGCCCCATCAGACTGGTTTAGGGGCCCTTCAGAACCATTATTATCAGCGTCGTCATGCTCTTCAGTATCTAAAACAGAGCAGTCGCGCTTACGCTGATAAGTGTGCATTTTGGCTAAAATGTTTTTGACAGAATTATCCATTACAGCCGTTAATTGTTGCATAGTAAGGAGTATTGGCGCGCTAGATGTACTAGGGGCCTCCTGAGTGGGCAAGACTCGTGTAGACGAAGGAGGGAATGATGCAGTACCATGCTTACTCCCCTCACTTGAGGAATCATCTTGGGCATCATTGTCATTGTCACATAAATCACATTTAATTAAATGAGAAGGAACTCTGGCTTCCCCACATTCAGAACACAGTCTATCTGGTAGTTCAGACATGTTAAACAGGCATAAACTTGATAACAAAGTACAAAAAACGTTTTAAAATAAAACCGTTACTGTCACTTTAAATTTTAAACTGAACACACTTTATTACTGCAATTGCGAAAAAATATGAAGGAATTGTTCAAAATTCACCAAAATTTCACCACAGTGTCTTAAAGCCTTAAAAGTATTGCACACCAAATTTGGAAGCTTTAACCCTTAAAATAACGGAACCAGAGCCGTTTTTAACTTTAACCCCTTTACAGTCCCTGGTATCTGCTTTGCTGAGACCCAACCAAGCCCAAAGGGGAATACGATACCAAATGACGCCTTCAGAAAGTCTTTTCTATGTATCAGAGCTCCTCACACATGCGACTGCATGTCATGCCTCTCAAAAACAAGTGCGCAACACCGGCGCGAAAATGAGGCTCTGCCTATGATTTGGGAAAGCCCCTAAAGAATAAGGTGTCTAAAACAGTGCCTGCCGATATAATCTTATCAAAATACCCATATTAAATGATTCCTCAAGGCTAAATATGTGTTAATAATGAATCGATTTAGCCCAGAAAAAGTCTACAGTCTTAATAAGCCCTTGTGAAGCCCTTATTTACTATCTTAATAAACATGGCTTACCGGATCCCATAGGGAAAATGACAGCTTCCAGCATTACATTGTCTTGTTAGAATGTGTCATACCTCAAGCAGCAAGAGACTGCTCACTGTTCCCCCAACTGAAGTTAATTCCTCTCAACAGTCCTGTGTGGAACAGCCATGGATTTTAGTAACGGTTGCTAAAATCATTTTCCTCATACAAACAGAAATCTTCATCTCTTTTCTGTTTCTGAGTAAATAGTACATACCAGCACTATTTTAAAATAACAAACTCTTGATTGAATAATAAAAACTACAGTTAAACACTAAAAAACTCTAAGCCATCTCCGTGGAGATGTTGCCTGTACAACGGCAAAGAGAATGACTGGGGTAGGCGGAGCCTAGGAGGGATCATGTGACCAGCTTTGCTGGGCTCTTTGCCATTTCCTGTTGGGGAAGAGAATATCCCACAAGTAAGGATGACGCCGTGGACCGGACACACCTATGTTGGAGAAATAACTTCTTTTATTAAATATTATCCGATCTCTTGTATTAGTCATTTGAAATCTGAATCCTTTCCAACCCCTCATTTAAACTAATTATGCAGTCCTATGATCGGGATAGGTAGGATTGTGTGCGCGCATCTCCTGTGCATGCTTCATGTAACTTTGCAAAAGTCACTATAAACATAATTGGTGATGTCACCAGTATTTTCCTCTTTGTTTGCCACAAGCAAAGTACTGCAAAAAAGCGCATTGCATTTGTGCTCTAGAATGTCCCTTTAAGAGTATCATCCAGTTCCCTTCTCAGACAAAGCCTTATACCAGGTTGACAAATAGATGTGACGTTATGGTACTAAATAGACAATGTAGGAACCAGACAAATTTCTTTTAAGAGCTAGAAAAAGCTATATTGAGAAATACATTTTAAAAGGAGTAAATTAATAATGAAGGAATCATGGCATGTCCTGTCTTTATATTTATCCCCATTAGTAATGCTGCAAACAGATGAGTAGAGAAACTGTAGTCACAGCATCTTGCAGTAAGTAGCCATAAACCCTGAGGATTATCATCCTTCTAGCACAATACATACAGGCCCTGATGGCACGATAAGATTAGCTAAATAGTAATGGATAAGACTCAAGAATGTTGCAAAAACAATGACCTATGTCCTAAACAACTGCAATAAAAAGCAGAAATCCATAATTTCCAAATAGACACAAACCATGCTTGCGCAACAAGCTGCTGGTGTAGCTAAACCATGCGTGTGCAACGAGCTGCTGGTGTAGCTAAACCAAACTGCTAACTTCTAGAATTCTCATGATGTCACACAGAAACCACTATTTATTTATGAAGTCACTGGTACAGCATGTTGCACTGCGCATTTGTGTGTCTGCAATGCATATCCTGTGCAAGATGCTTCTTGCTATCAAGTACACAGCAAAGGGGAAATATTTAGCAACCATTGCCGACAATTTTTCAGTACTAAAATGCAGATATAAAATTGCAACACGCTGAACAGAGAGCCCCAGCCAACCTAGTAAAAACACCACTATTAAAGATGTGCAGATCAGTTTCACATCTTGAGTAAACAAACTAGACAGGAAGCCAATTACATGAATTACCGATTACATGAGACACACAGAGCGAGAGACAGAAAGACAGACAGAGATCCCAAATAGGCGAGAAGCCGTTTTAGCATCAGCATTTGTATATCTCTGGTCATCAGATCACTGTGCTGCAGCCTGAACTGCAAACAAACCAGCAATATCTAATGCAAATAAAAATAGCTGTAAAAAATAAGTATATATACCCTTCTCTTTCCAGTTGCTCCCAAGACACGCCATTGCAGACTTAAGATCCAAGCTCCAGGCTGGCAAAATCAAATGTGCATCATATCACTGCAGTACTCTAAAGAGAGAAGCTGCTGTCCCAAGGAAGTGACCTATGGTCTCACTAGAGGACTATGTACACACTCTGCTCTAATGCTCTCTGATCATACGACTGTCCTATGGGTGTGAAGCACAGTGATGTAACCAAGCTGTAACCAGGCTCTAATACCTCGCCACTAATTATTCACTGAAATCTTCTTAGTGGCCAAATCATGGCTGTACAGCCCTGTTCAGTTACTTATACAGACATGAAACTAAACATACTATTCCTTAGAAAATGCTCAAGTTAGGTGTTGGGCAAAAAAAAAACTTTTTTACCCATTTACCTGAAAATTGTGTTTTTTCCCCCACTGTACAAAAAGAGACCAATGAATCATACAGGATTCAGAATCCAGACCCTAAACCAGTGTACACATAGACTACTTCACAGTAGGAGCACATTTATATTCTTCCCAAATTGGTCACATTTTATAAGGTAAACACGTTCAACCCTTTTTTAAATTTTTGTATTATGTGCAAGAGGCTTTTTAAATGCTGTTAAAATCTTTATTTTGTATGCAGAGCTTCTGCAATGCAGCGCTTAATTGGGGATATATACAAGGCATGTAACTAAAAATATTTTTAAAGTACTTGTACAGCCAGGTTTGGCAAATTTATACCAAATTTATAAGTCAGCTAGAGTTGGCCTAGCAATGGTTTTGTATATAGGAAGTACATGTAGAATAAAAAAAGTTAGACTGAAAAGGGAAAAATTCTAGGAGCTGTGGTGCCAATAAAATGTCAAGCCCTGGTCAAAGGAATGGGAATAAACCGTGCAGCCCCTGTAACACACCTATACATTAGTATGCAAAATATCATGAGATGAGCGGCATATTATCTAACCTTAAACAGCAAAAAACCTGCAAGTATACTCTCACCTGCACACTCCATTTAGCTGCATTACCTAGTAACACTACCTGTGCATATTTATACAAGACAATGCTAAACAGCTGGAATTTTGGCCTCTTTGTACACTAGTACAAAACATCTGCATATTATTCTCAGCCTAATATTTCCATAATTAATTCTAACATTTAGTTTTCTCTATAAAAAGGTTCAAACTTTTCATGGCCTCTTTATGCACTAGTACATAACAAAAGCATTGCAATAAGGGGTATTGTACACTAAAAATGTCTTTCCTTTAATGTGTTCCCAATGGTTAATTTACTGTCTGGAACTGGTTAATTTTACAGTCTGAAGTGCAATTGTTTGCATTTACCTTTGTTTTGTTATTTGAAATTTCTATTTTTCAAGGTTCTATCCTTACCATTACTGAAACATTTTGTCTGTAGAAAAGTTATACAAGCAGAAGTCAATAACAAAAATTAATCTTCCTTTGGGGGTAGGAGGGAGAGTAAGATTTTATCTGAAATAGCTGGTTGTGCTCATTCAAATCCCCAGCTATAATTTGCATTTCAATACAGAACATAATAGAAGGTCTGCTTTACCTGCCGGCTCAGCCCATTGTTATGGCATGTCTAGGAGAACAACAGGTGATTGTTTTAATGAACAAAACCAGCTATTTAAAATATAAAAATAAACAAGAAGGAACAATTTCCCAAACATTTAATACTTTGTATAACGTTGAACAAGTAATTTGGAACACATTAAAAGGACATTAAACCCAAAAATTCTCTTTCATTATTCAGATAGAAAATAAAAATTTTAAGAAGCTTCCAATTTTCTTGTATTATCAAAAATGTTTAATTCCCATGTTATTCTTTGTTAAAGAAATACCTAGGTAGGTAGCGTGCACATGCCTGAAGCACTACAGGACAGGAAATGGTGCTGCCATCTAGGGCTACTGCTAATATATAACATTGTTGCAAAACTGCTGCAGACACGTGCACACTCTTGAGCTTACATTTCTGCTTTTCAAATAAGGATAACAAGAAAACGAAGAAAAACAAAATTTATGCTTACCTGATAAATTTCTCTCTCTTGTGGTGTATCCAGTCCACGGATTCATCCATTACTTGTGGGATATTCTCCTTCCCAACAGGAAGCTGCAAGAGGATCACCCACAGCAGAGCCGTTTATATAGCTCCTCCCCTAACCCCCACCTCCAGTCATTCGACCGAAGACAAGCAAGAGAAAGGAGAAACTATAGGGTGCAGTGGTGACTGTAGTTTAAAAATTAAAAAACACCTGCCTTAAAATGACAGGGCGGGCCGTGGACTGGATACACCACAAGAGAAATAAATTTATCAGGTAAGCATAAATGTTGTTTTCTCTTGTAAGGTGTATCCAGTCCACGGATTCATCCATTACTTGTGGGATACCAATACCAAAGCTATAGGACACAGATGAAGGGAGGGACAAGGCAGGCGCTTAAACGGAAGGCACCACTGCCTGTAAGACTTTTCTCCCAAAAATAGCCTCCGAAGAAGGAAAAGTATCAAATTTGTAGAATTTAGAAAAAGTATGAAGCGAAGACCAAGTCGCCGCCTTACAAATCTCTTCAACAGAGGCCTCATTTTTAAAAGCCCATATGGAAGCTACCGCTCGAGTGGAATGAGCTGTAATTCTTACAGGAGGCTGCTGGCCAGCAGTCTCATAAGCTAAACGGATTATACTTCTTAACCAAAAAGAAAGAAGTTGTTGAAGCCTTTTGGCCTTTCCTCTGCCCAGAGTAGACAACAAACAATGCAGATGTTTGACGAAAATCTTTAGTAGCTTGTAAATAAAACTTTAAAGCACGAACCATGTCAAGATTGTGTAATAGACGTTCCTTCTTTGAAGAAGGATTAGGACACAGTGACTGAACAACAATCTCTTGATTGATATTCTTATTGGATACCACCTTAGGAAGAAACCCAGGTTTGGTACGCAAAACTACCTTATCTGCATGGAAGATCAGATAAGGGGAATCACACTGCAAGGCAGATAACTCTGAAACTCTTCGAGCCGAAGAGATAGCTACCAAGAACAGAACTTTCCAAGATAAAAGCTTGATATCTATGGAATGCAGAGGTTCAAACGGAACCCCTTGAAGAACTTTAAGAACTAAATTTAAACTCCATGGCGGAGCAACAGGTTTAAACACAGGCTTGATTCTAACTAAAGCCTGACAAAACGCCTGAACGTCTGGAACATCCGCCAGACACTTGTGCAAAAGAATAGACAGAGCAGAAATCTGTCCCTTTAAGGAACTAGCTGACAATCCCTCCTCCAATCCTTCTTGGAGAAAAGACAATATCCTGGGAATCCTGACGCTACTCCATGAGTAACCCTTGGATTCACACCAATGAAGATATTTACACCATATCTTATGATAGATTGTCCTGGTGACAGGCTTTCGAGCCTGAATTAAGGTATCAATGGCCGACTCGGAAAAACCACGTTTTGACAAAATCAAGTGTTCAATCTCCAAGCAGTCAGACGCAGAGAAATTAGATTTGGATGTTTGAAAGGACCTTGAAGTAGAAGGTCCTGCCTCAGCGGCAGAGTCCAAGGTGAAAAGGATGACATGTCCACCAGATCTGCGTACCAAGTCCTGCGCGGCCACGCAGGAGCTATCAAAATCACCAAAGCTCTCTCCTGCTTGATCTTGGCAATCAGACGAGGGAGCAGAGGAAACGGTGGAAACACATAAGCCAGGTTGAAAGACCAAGGCGCTGCTAGAGCATCTATCAGCGCTGCCTTGGGATCCCTGGACCTGAACCCGTAACAAGGAAGCTTGGCGTTCTGACGATACGCCATGAGATCCAGTTCTGGTTTACCCCAAAGTTGAACCAACTGTGCAAACACCTCCGGATGGAGTTCCCACTCCCCCGGATGAAAAGTCTGCTGACGTAGAAAATCCGCCTCCCAGTTCTCTACTCCTGGGATATAGATAGCTGATAGATTGCAAGAGTGAACCTCTGCCCATAGAATTATTTTTGAAACCTCCAACATTGCTAGGGAACTCCTTGTTCCCCCTTTATGGTTGATGTAAGCTACAGTCGTGAGGTTGTCCGACTGAAATCTGATGAACCTGACCACAGCTAGCTGAGGCCAAGCCTGAAGAGCATTGAATATCGCTCTTAGTTCCAGAATGTTTATCGGAAGGAGTGTCTCCTCCTGAGTCCACAAGCCCTGAGCCTTTAGGGAGTTCCAGACTGCACCCCAGCCCAGAAGGCTGGCATCTGTCGTTACTATTGTCTAATCTGGCCTGCGGAAGGTCATACCCTTGGACAGATGGACCCGAGATAACCACCAGAGAAGAGAATCCCTAGTCTCTTGATCCAGATTTAGTAGAGGGGACAAATTTGTGTAATCCCCATTCCACTGACTGAGCATGCAGAGTTGCAGCGGTCTGAGATGTAGGCGGGCAAACGGCACTATGTCCATTGCCGCTACCATTAAGCCGATTACTACCATACACTGAGCCACTGAAGTGCGAGAAGTAGAATAAGGAACACGGCAGGAATTTAGAAGTTTTGACAACCTGGCCTCTGTCAGGTAAATCTTAATTTCTACAGAATCCATCAGAGTTCCTAGGACGGAAACTCTTGTGAGAGGGGATAGAGAACTTTTTTCTTTGTTCACTTTCCACCCATGCGACCTCAGAAATGCCAGAACAATGTCCGTGTGAGACCTGGCAACTTGAAAAGTCGACACCTCTATCAGAATGTCATCTGAGTAAGGGGCTACTGCTATAGCCCGCGGCCTTAGGACCGCTAGAAGGGACCCTAGAACCTTTGTAAAGTGCCTGTATTGACCCTCCTGGATCATAGGAAGGATGGTTCGAATAGTCTCCATCTTGAAGGATGGGACTCTGAGAAATTTGTTTAAGATCTTGAGATCTAAGATTGGTCTGAATGTTCCCTCTTTCTTGGGAACAACAAACAGATTTGAATAAAAGCCCTGTCCCTGTTCCTCCTGCGGAACTGGGTGGATCACTCCCATAACTAGGAGGTCTTGAACACAATGTAAGAATGCTTCTCTCTTTATCTGGTTTGCAGATAAAAGTGAGAGATAAAATCTCCCTTTTGTGGGAGAGGTTTTGAATTCCGGAAGATAACCCTTGGACACAATTTCCAATGCCCAGGGATCCTGGACATCTCTTGCCCAAGCCTGGGCGAAGAGAAAGTCTGCCCCCTACTAGATCCGTTTCCGGATCGGGGGCTGCTCCTTCATGCCGTCTTAGAGGAAGTGGCAGGCTTCTTGGCCTGTTTCCCCTTGTTCCAAGCCTGGTTAGGTCTCCAGACCGGCTTAGACTGGGCAAAAGTTCCCTCTTGTTTTGTGTTAGAGGAAGTTGAAGCTGCACCACTCTTGAAGTTTCGAAAGGGCTGAAAACTAGACTGTTTGGTCCTTAACTGGTTGGACCTGTCTTGAGGAAGGGCGTGACCTTTTCCTCCAGTGATGTCAGAAATGATCTCCTTCAGTCCAGGCCCGAATAGGATCTGTCCTTTGAAGGGAATGTTGAGAAGTTTAGACTTTGAAGTCATGTCAGCTGACCAGGATTTAAGCCATAGCGTCCTACGCACCTAAATAGCAAAACATGAATTTTTAGCTGTTAGCTTGGTTAAATGAACAACGGCGTCAGAAACAAATGAATTGGCTAGCTTAAGGGCCCTAAGCTTGTCAATAACATCTTCCAACGGGGTTTCAACCTGTAGAGCCTCCTCTAGGGACTCAAACCAGAAAGCCGCGGCAGCAGTGACTGGGGCAATGCATGCAAGAGGCTGGAGAATAAAACCTTGTTGAATAAAAATTTTCTTAAGGTAACCCTCTAATTTTTTTTATCCATTGGATCTAGAAAAGCACAACTGTCCTCAACAGGGATAGTGGTACGCTTAGCTAGAGTAGAAACTGCTCCCTCCACCTTAGGGACCGTCTGCCATAAGTCCCGTGTAGCGGTGTCTATACGAAATATCTTTTTAAAAACAGGAGGGGGAGAGAACGGTACACCTGGTCTATCCCATTCCTTAGTAATAATTTCAGAAAACCTTTTAGGGATTGGAAAAACATTAGTGTAAGTAGGTACTGCATAGTATTTATCCAATCTACATAATTTCTCTGGGACTACAATAGTGTCACAGTCGTCCAGAGTTGCTAAAACCTCCCTGAGCAATACGCGGAGGTGTTCAAGCTTAAATTTAAATGTAGACATATCAGAATTAGATTGAAGTATCTTCCCTGAATCAGAAAAATCACCCACAGATTGAAGCTCCCCTGCTTCAGCTTCATTATATTGTGAGGATGTATCAGAGATAGCTACTAAAGCGTCAGAGAGCTCTGTATTTATTCTAGTCCCAGAGCTGTCTCGCTTTCCTTGCAATCCTGGCAGTTTAGATAATACCTCTGTAAGGGTATGATTCATAACTGCCGCCACGTCTTGCAAGGTATACGCAATGCGCGCGCTAGATGTACTTGGCGTCCCCTGAGTGGGATTTATAGGATCTGACACGTGGGGAGAGTTAGACGGCATAACTTCTTCCTTGTCAATTTCTTCTGGTGATACATTTTTTAAAGCCAGAATATGGTCTTTGTAATCTATAGTAAAATCAGTGCATTTGGTACACATTCTAAGAGGGGGTTCCACAATGGCTTCTAAACATAATGAACAATGAGTTTCCTCTATGTCAGACATGTTTAAACAGACTAGTAATGAGACCAGCAAGCTTGGAAAACACTTTAATAACTGAACAAGCAAAAAATAAAAATGGTACTGTGCCTTTAAGAGAAAAAAAAAAATCACAGAAACTGCTATTTTTTTTTTTTACAGTGTGTATAATAGACTGAAAGAGCATTGCACCCACTTGCAAATGGATGATTAACCGCTTAGTTTCAAAACCGGATCAAAAAAACGATATAAACGTTTTTAAACAGTCACAACAAACTGCCACAGCTCTACTGTGGCCCTACCTGCCCATACAACAACTTTGGAAGGCACAAAAACCCCTTAGAGAGGTCCTATATGTTCAGGGGACTCCTTCAGGGAAGCTGGATGTCTCAAGCTGCAAAAACTAATGGAAAATAGGCCCCTCCCAACCTGTACTCACAGTGAGAGGGCCTTAAAAAACTATCCCTAGGCATAATCTAGTCAGCCATGTGGAAAAACTGGGCCCCAGAATAAAGTTTTATCACCAATATGAAATAAACGTTTATACACCTCAAGCAAACGTTATATCTATTCAGTAATGTGAGTAAATAATAAAAATATTACCCTTTAAAGCAAGCATGATACCAGTCGTTATTAAATCACTGTAATCAGGCTTACCTTAAATAAATCCGGTATTGTCAGCATTTTCTAGCTTATCATTTCTCTAGAAAAATTTAAAACTGCACATACCTCAGAGCAGGAGACCATGCACGCTATTCCCCCAGTTGAAGTTACCCATCTCTTCAGTTATGTGTGAGAACAGCAATGGATCTTAGTTACAACCTGCTAAGATCATCAAAGACCACAGGCAGACTCTTCTTCAACTTTCTGCCTGAGGCTAAAATAGTACAACTCCGGTACCATTTGAAAATAAACTTTTGATTGAAGATAAACTACATTAATGCACATCTCTCTAGCTGCTTCCCTTGTCGAGAGCTGCAAGAGAATGACTGGGAGGTGGCAGTTAGGAAAGGAGCTATATAGACAGCTCTGCTGTGGGTGATCCTCTTGCAGCTTCCTGTTGGGAAGGAGAATATCCCACAAGTAATGGATGAATCCGTGGACTGGATACACCTTACAAGAGAAATATAATAGAAGTAAATTAGAAAGTTGTTTAAAATTGCATTTTACTTCCCTTTAAAGGAGAAAACATTTCTAGTGCAGTGCTGATAACACATTTTTAAATATAGGATTACTAAAATGGCACATTAACCCTTTGAGTGCTAAGCACTTTCCCACCTGGGTGCCAAGAGGTTTTAATGGGTTTTTTTTCTATTTTTTAAACATTTTTTTTAACTTTTTTATTATTTTTTTCAGACCCCCAAGACTTACACTGTTGGGAAGGTGAGGTGATTACCTTTCCCATGGTGGGCCCCCTGCTCCTATAATTAACATTGTTAAGTATAAATAAAGTTGCGCGGGGACTTCATCACGTTATTGCACGTGACGTCACCACACAAAACGGGAAGCCCGGCGATGCCTGTCACTCTACAGGCACGATCGCTGGGGTAGGAGCGGGTGGGAGCCCCCAGATTTCCATAAAGGTGGGAGAGTGCTAGTGACTGCTTCTGAGCCATCATTAGCACCAGAGTGGGAAACTCTGTGACGGCTCAGAGCCGTCATTAGCACTCAAAGGGTTAAAGGGACACTAAACCCAAATTTTTTTCTTTCATGATTCAGATAGAGCATGCAATTTTAAGCAACTTTCTTATTTACACCTATAATTTTCTTCTTCATTCTCTTGCTATCTTTATTTAAAAAGCAGGAATGTGATGCATAGGAGCCAGCCCATTTTTGGTTGAGAACCTGGGTTATGCTTGCTTATTGGTGGGTAAATGTAAGCCTTCAATAAGCAAGCGCTATCCATGGTGCTGAACCTAAACTGGGCTGGCTGCTAAGATTAACATTCTTGCTTTTAAAATAAAGATAGCAAGAAAACGAATAAAAATTGATAATAGGTGTAAATTAGAAAGTTGATTAAAATTTCATGCTCTTAATCATGAAAGAAAAAAAAATTGGGTTCAGTGTCCCTTAGAGCATCAGCAATTATTTACTGCAAAGTAAAGGTTTTAAAAGCATTATCTGTATAAAAAAAAAAAAAAAAAAAAAAAAAAAACACACCACCACAAAAAACCCACATGCATTGGTTCTCGTGCCTGGGATACACCCATTAAAAAGCCTCTTGATATTTTACCCAATTGTTTTACTGTTGTCAATTTGGGACATAAATGAGTCCCTGTACATATCAACCATTCACTATGCTAGGACTTTCAGCGTTCTACAAATCACAGAATGTACTCCAGGCTCCAGCCTCTCTGGGGAAGAATAGAAACTACAGTTTTCAGAGTTAAAATAACAGGAAAAACAGGCAAATAAGGAATGAAAGTACATTGCAAATTTGTTTGTAATCATGCATACTTTAACATGTTTGGGTTAATTGCAATTCTTTAGAAAAACAACCATTAAAAAAAGTCTAAGGGAA